>NC_041391.1:340138997-340150097 GCF_002162155.2 Triticum dicoccoides | reverse complement strand
GGGTCCTGTTCAACCACCCCTCCACGGCCACCCCTCCACCGTCTACTGTTCATCCAGCCCTCCACACCATGGGGTCCTGTTCAACCACCCCTCCACGGCCACCCCTCCACCGTCTACTGTTCATCCAGCCCTCCACACCACAGGTTCCTGTTCATCCAGAGGCAATACCACCACTCACTGTTCATCCAACCCCCCTGCAACGCTCACTGTTCATCCCAGAGGCACCATCGATCGGATTCAGTTAGCAGCAATAGCGAAGGAATCGCTCCATTGGGTTCAGTTAACAGCCATCGATCGATCGCTCGGGTTCAGTAACGCGTAGCCTGCAATCGCTCGGATTCACTGCCTCGCTCGGGTTCAGTTAGAGCCAACGCCTCGCACACACACGCGTACCTGTACAAGAGAAACACGCATCGCTCTCCCACCGTAACCGGCAACTCCCCGAAATTTTCCTCCCCCTCGCTTCTACCATGGTTTTTTCCGTCACGGGCGGCCCAAAGAATGTCATGCAGCTGCGTCTCCGGCCCGCCCAGGACGAAAAGCCCATTTTCTGTCATGATTTTTTGTCATAGAAGTAGGAGCCCACCACATCTATGATGATACCGGGTTTTGTCACAATTATCGTCATAGAAGTGACATATGTATGACAGAAAAAAATTTCGTTCGGCCCAAAATGTCACGGATGTGTCTTTTTTTGTAGTGTACCATGAATTACAATGTTTAGTCAGTCGTTGATCTTTAAAGGTGCTCTGCTTTTATGTTTTGCGGTCTCAGAAAGGGCTAGCGAGATACCATTTTGGTATATCATGTTATGATTATTTTGAGAAAGTGTTTTCATCCGAGTTTTATTATTATAGCTCGCTAGCTGATTATGTTACTGATATGAGTAATTGTGAGACCTAAGTGTTATTGTGAGTATGGTTAGTTCATAATATTTGTTGAAACCTGAATGCTGGCTTTGCATGTTTACAACAACAACAGGAAACAGAGTTTGTAAAAGTTTTTCTTTATCACTTTCAGTTTATCAACTGAATTGCTTGAGGACAAGCAAAGGTTTAAGCTTGGGGGAGTTGACACGTCTCCAACGTATCAACTTTTCCAAACACTTTTGCCCTTGTTTTGGACTCTAACTTGCATGACTTGAATGAAACTAACCCGGACTGACGCTGTTTTTAGCAAAACTGCCATGATGTTGTTTTATGTGTAGAAAACAAAAGTTCTCGGAATGACCTGAAAATCCACGGAGGCACTTTTTGGAAAATATAAAAAATACTGGCGAAAGAATCAAGACCAGGGGGCCCACACCCTGTCCACGAGGGTGGGTGGGCGCGCCCACCCCCCTAGGCGCGCCCCTTGTCTCGTGGGACCCTTGAGGCTCCGCCGACCTCAACTCCAACTCCATATATTCCGTCTCGCGGAGAAAAAAATCAGAGAGAAAGTTTCATCGCGTTTTATGATACGGAGCCGCCGCCAAGCCCTAATCTCTCTCGGGAGGGCTGATCTGGAGTCCGTTCGGGGCTCCAGAGAGGGGGATTCAACGCCGTTGTCATCATCAACCATCCTCCATCACCAATTTCATGATGCTCACCGCCGTGCGTGAGTAATTCCATCGTAGGCTTGCTGGACGGTGATGGGTTGGATGAGATTTACCATGTAATCAAGTTAGTTTTGTTAGGGTTTGATCCCTAGTATCCACTACGTTCTGAGATTGATGTTGCTATGACTTTGCTATGCTTAATGCTTGTCACTAGGGCCCGAGTGCCATGATTTCAGATCTGAACCTATTATGTTTTCATGAATATATGTGTGTTCTTGATCCTATCTTGCAAGTCTATAGTCACCTATTATGTGTTATGATCTGACAACCCCGAAGTGACAATAATCGGGATACTTCTCGGTGATGACCGTAGTTTAAGGAGTTCATGTATTCACTATGTGTTAATGCTTTGTTCCGGTTCTCTATTAAAAGGAGGCCTTAATATCCCTTAGTTTCCGCTAGGACCCCGCTTCCACGGGAGGGTAGGACAAAAGATGTCATGCAAGTTCTTTTCCATAAGCACGTATGACTACTTATGGAATACATGCCTACATTACATTGATGAATTGGAGCTAGTTCTATGTCACTCTATGTTATAGCTATTACATGAGGAATCGCATCCTACATAATTATCCATCACTGATCTAATGCCTATGAGCTTTTCACATCTTGTGTTTCGCTTATTTACTTTTCCGTTGCTATTGTTACAATCACTACAAAACCGAAAAATATTACTTTTGCTACCGTTACCTTTCTTATCATACTACTTTGCTACTAAATACTTTGCTGCAGATACTAAGTTATCCAGGTGTGGTTGAATTGACAACTCAACTGCTAATACTCAATAAATTTGGGTTGAATACTTTACCCTTGAAAGTTGTTGCGATCCCCTACACTTGTGGGTTATCACCCTACAACAAAGGAATAAATTTTATTTAACTATCATGGTGGTTGTTAAACATTGAGAAGGTTCCTCCAACTCAATTCCAATTAAACATGTATCAATTAACCCAACAAACTAATTTAGAGTGATGAGATCAACATGATAATCCAAGAACCAGATACTCAAGATGTCCATAACCGGGTTCACGGCTAACCATGATTAGTTTCTACACTATACAGAGGTTTGTGCACTTCTCCCCACAAGACTCGATCTCCTCCGTTGGATTTCTCGCACTACATGGTGTTTGAGAAACGGATGACCGAGACACAGTCTTTCAGAAACATTAACTCTTTACTCTGGATGGACAGTTACACCTACTTTCCCCTACATCTTCTAGCCCACCACTGAAAGAGGTCATGTAACCTACTAAACTATGTTAGAGTCCATAATAGCTTGTGGCTGCACACAGAAGTTTCTAGCATGAATAATCATATGATCCCTTTGAGCCTGGGTGGAGAACCGTAGGATGATCACACGGGTACTCCGGGATATCCTAGGACAAAACTGGATTCTCCAGGTGCCCGCAACCAATCCACCCAGATGTGTATTTAAGTAGCCACCTTAAGATAACCATTAATTTACAACTCTCACATTTGTCATGGATACACTCAACCAATCCACGTCTACGAGCATAGCATAGTGATACGTCTCCAACGTATCTATAATTTTTTATTGCTCCATGCTATTATAGTACCTGTTTTGGATGTTTATGGGCTTTACTTTATACTTTTATATCATTTTTGGGACTAACATACTCTACGAATTGCTGTTTTTTGCCTATTTTAGTGTTTCGAAGAAAAGGAATATCAAACGGAGTCCAAACGGAATGAAACCTTCGGGAGCGATCTTTTTGGAACAAACGCAATGCAGGAGACTTGGAGTGGACATCAAGAAGCAGCTGAGGTGGCCACGAGGGTGCGAGGCGTGCCCTAGGGGGGTGGGCGCGCCCCCACCCTCATGGGCCCCTCGTGGCTCCACCGACCTACTTCTTCCTCCTATATATATATATATATATATATATATATATATATATATATATATGTATATATATATATATATATCCACGTACCCCGAGAACATCCTGGAGCACCACGAAACCCTATTTCCACCGCCGCAACCTTCTGTATCCGTGAGATCCCATCTTGGAGCCTTCGCCGGTGCTCCACCGGAGGGGGAATCAATCACAGAGGGCTTCAACATCAACACCATAGCCTCTCCGATGAGTTGTGAGTAGTTTACCACAGACCTTCGGGTCCATAGTTATTAGCTTGATGGCTTCTTCTCTCTCTTTGAATCTCAATACAAAGTTCTCCTTAATCTTCTTGGAGATCTATTCGATGTAACTCTTTTTGCGGTGTGTTTGTCGAGATCCGATGAATTGTGGGTTTATGATCAAGTTTATCTATGAGAAATATTTGAATCACCTCTGAATTCTTTTATGTATGATTGGGTATCTTTTCAAGTCTCTTCGAATTATCAGTTTGGTTGGCATACTAGATTGATCTTTCTTGCAATGGGAGAAGTGCTTAGCTTTGGGTTCAATCTTGCGGTGTCCTTTCCTAGTGACAGCAGGGGCAGCAAGGCACGTGTTTATTGGTGCCATCAAGGATAAAAAGATGGGGTTTATATCATATTGTTTGAGTTTATCCCTCTACATCATGTCATCTTGCCTAATGCGTTATTCTGTTCTTATGAACTTATTACTCTAGGTGCATGCTGGATAGCGGTCCATGTGTGGAGTAATAGTAGTAGATGCAGAATTGGTTCGATCTACTTGTCGCGGACGTGATGCCTATATAAATGATCATGCCTAGATAATCTCATAACTATGCACTTTTCTATCAATTGCTCAACAGTAATTTGTTCACCCACCGTAATACGTATGCTATCTTGAGAGAAGCCACTAGTGAAACCTATGGCCCCCGAGTCTATCTTTTATCATATAAGTTTCCAATCTACTTTATTTTGCAATCTTTACTTTCCAATCTATATCATAAAAATACCAAAAATATTTATCTTAACTTATTATCTCTATCAGATCTCACTTTCGCAAGTTACCTTGAAGGGATTGACAACCCCTTTATCGCGTTGGTTGCGAGGTTCTTGTTTGTTTGTGTAGGTACGAGGGACTTGTGAGGAGCCTCCTACTGGATTGATACCTTGGTTCTCAAAAACTAAGGGAAATACTTACGCTACTTTGTTGCATCACCCTTTGCTCTTTAAGGGAAAACTAACACAGTGCTCAAGAGGTGGCAAGAAGGATTTCTGGCGCCGTTGCCGGGGAGGTCTTCGCTCAAGTCAAGACATACCAAGTACCCATCATAAACTCATCTCCCTCGCATTACATTATTTTCCATTTGCCTCTCGTTTTCCTCTCCCCCACTTCACCCTTGCCATTTTATTCGCCCTCTCTTTTCCGTTCGCCTCTTTCTCGTTTGCTCCTAGTATTTGCTGCCACTATGTTTGAAGTTGGGGGAGGTTATCGTTCATAAGGACAATAGTAATAACATGGGAAATTTTGATGCTTTTGATGATCCTGTTGAAGAACCCACTATCTTACATACTAAAAAGTTCCGAATCGGTAGTGGTAATATTATTGGAAAAGGGGTTATTCAAGATTTCTTTACTTGTGTTGGTGCTTTACCTTCTATGGGTGGTTCTATTCTTCATAGAGCTAGTACTCCTGCGGATGCTATTGCCTTGCTTATAGTTGAACTTGAAAGACAATTTATGCACATGCATCCTTGCATACAAAGGATTTTCCTAGAATTTTCCAATATTGAGCATTCTTCTGTTAAGTGCGCAACTACTATATTTTTGGCACATGAGTTCAGATTTATAATAAAAGAAGCCAAAGAAATCTTTGCGCACTATAGGGTGGACGCTGGCCGTCCTCCCATAGAGGCAATCCTCTTCAATCAAGAGGATATAATACGTTTATAATCTCTAGATTATGTTGCTTTTAATGGAAACCTTAGAAAATTGGTTCCTACCAATGTTCTAGTTGACAGAATTTCCGAACTTAATAATGATTTTGCAATTCTAAACAATGAGTTAGGATATTCTCTTGAGTACAGGCTCACAACTTTCTGGCAAAAGAATGCTTATAATGATGAATTAGTTGTGCAATATGAAGGGCCAAAGGAGGAACCCATACCTCACGAGCTTGATTTTGGGGACTTCTGTCCCGTTAAATTTAGCCCTTTTGATTATTTTTGCTTGCCACAAAGAAAACTTGCTGCTGAACGTAGGGAATATAAGATGAGTTTTCATGATTTATCTTATTATTATGGCAATACTTAGATCTATTCTCGCTTTTATGCCTAGCTAGGGACGTTAAACGATAGCGCTTGTTCGGAGGCAACCCAATTTTATTTTTGTTCCTTGCTTTTTTGCTTCTGTTTAGTAATAAATAATTCATATAGCCTCTTTTTAGATGTGGTTTTATGTTTTAATTAGTGTTTGTGCCAAGTAGAACCTATAGGATCATCTACGGTGATAGTTAATTTGATTCTGTTGAAAAAAGAAACTTTTGCGCGCACTAGAATAATTTTAGTAAATCATAGAAACGTGAGTTTTAGTTGATTCTTTTTGAAGTAAATCAATACAAAAATTGCCCAGGACTTCCTATTTTGGTAGGAGTTTTAGAGTTCCAGAAGTATTCGAAAGTTACGCATTGCTACAGATTGTTCTGTTTTTGACAGATTCTGTTTTTCGTGTGTTGTTAGCTTATTTGATGAATCTATGGCTAGTATCAGGGGGGTATGAACCCTAGAGAAGTTGGAATACAGTAGGTTTAGCACCAATATAAATAAAGAATGAGTTCATTACAGTACCTTAAGTGGTGGTTTTTCTTTCGTGCACTAACGGAGCTTATGAGATTTCTTGTTGAGTTTTGTGCTGTGAAGTTTTCAAGTTTTGGGTAAAGATATGATGGACTACGGAATAAGGAGTGGGGATGTCCATGGCACCCCAAGATAATTCAAGGACAACAAAAAGCCTAAGCTTGGGGATGCCCCGGAAGGCATCCCCTCTTTCGTCTTCGTCTATCGGTAACTTTACTTGGAGCTATATTTTTATTCGCCACATGATATGTGTTTTGCTTGGAGCGTCTTGTATGATATGAATCTTTGCTTTTTAGTTTACCACAATCATCCTTGATGCACACACCTTTTGGGAGAGACACACATGATTCGGAATTTATTAGAATACTCTATGTGCTTCACTTGTATCTTTTTAGCTAGACAATTTTGCTCTAGTACTTCACTTATATCTTTTTAGAGCACGGAGGTGGCTAAATTTTGTAGAAATTATTGATCTCTCATGCTTCACTTATATTATTTTGAGAGTCTTTTAGAACAGCATGGTATTTGCTATGGTTATAAATTTGGTCCTAGAATGATGGACATCCAAGTTGGGTATAATAAAAACTATCATAAAAAGTGAATTGGATGCTATGATCAATTTGATGCTTAACAATTGTTTTGAGATATGAGGATGGTAATATTACAGTCATGCTAGTTGGGTAATTGTGAATTTAAGGAATACTTGTGTTAAGGTTTATGATTCCTGTAGCATGCACGTATGGTGAACCGTTATGTGATGAAGTTGGAGCATGATTTATTTATTGGTTGTCTTCCTTATGTGTGGAGGTCGGGATCGCGCGATGGTTAACCCCTACCAACCCTTCCCCTAGGAGCATGCATGTAATACTTTGTTATGATTACTTGTAGATCTTTGCAATAAGTATATGAGTTCTTTATGACTAATGTTGAGTCCATGGATTATACGCACTCTCACCCTTCCACCATTGCTAGCCTCTCTTGTGCCACGCAACTTTTGCCGGTACCATACACCCACCATATACCTTCCTCAAAACAGCCACCATACCTACCTATTATGGCATTTCCATAGCCGTTCCGAGATATATTGCCATGCAACTTTCCACCGTTCCATTTATTATGACACGCTCCATCATTGTCATATTTCTTTTGCATGATCACGTAGTTGAAATTGTATTTGTGGCTAAGCCACCTTAATAATTCTTTCATACATGTCACTCTTGATTCATTGCATATCCCGGTACACCGCCAGAGGCATTCATATAGAGTCATATTTTGTTCTAAGTATTAAGTTGTAATTCTTGAGTTGTAAGTAAATAAAAGTGTGATGATCTTCATTATTAGAGCATTGTCCCAAGTGAGGAAAGGATGATGGAGACTATGATTCCCCCACAAGTCTGGATGAGACTTCGGACTTTAAAAAAAAGGAAAAGGCCAAAAAAATAGAAAGGCCAAATAAAAAAATGAGAGAAAAAGAGAGAATGGACAATGTTACTATCCTTTTACCACACTTGTGCTTCAAAGTAGCACCATGATCTTCATGATAGAGAGTCTCCTATGTTGTCACTTTCATATACTAGTGGGAATTTTTCATTATAGAACTTGGCTTGTATATTCCAATGATGCGCTTCCTCAAAATGCCCTAGGTCTTCGTGAGCAAGCAAGTTGGATGCACACCCACTTAGTTTCTTTTGTTGAGCTTCCATAAACTTATAGCTCCGGTGCATCCGTTGCATGGCAATCCCTACTCACTCACATTGATATCTATTAATGGGCATCTCCATAGCCCATTGATATGCCTAGTGATGTGAGACTATCTTCTCCTTTTTTGTCTTCTCCACAACCACCATTCTCTTCCACATATAATGCTATATCCATGGCTCACGCTCATGTATTGCATGAAGATTGAAAAAGTTTGAATATACTAAAGTATGAAACAATTGCTTGTCTAAAACCGGGGTTGCGTATGATTTAAATATTTTGTGTGATGAAGATAGAGCATAGCCAGACTATAAGATTTTGTAGGGATAACTTTCTTTGGCCATGTTATTTTGAGAAGACAGGATTACTTTGTTAGTATGCTTGAAGTATTATTGTTTTCATGTCAATATGAACTTTTATCTTGAATCATTTGGATCTGAACATTCATGCCACAATAAGAAAATTACATTGAGAAATATGCTAGGTAGCATTCCACATCAAAAATTCTGTTTTTATCATTTACCTACTCGAGGACGACTAAAAATTAAGCTTGGGGATGCTTGATACATCTCCAATGTATCTATAATTTTTTATTGCTCCATGCTATTATATTTCCCATTTTGGATGTTTATGGGCTTTACTTTATACTTTTATATCATTTTTGGGACTAACCTACTAACCGGAGGCTCAGCCGAATTGCTGTTTTTTTTGCCTATTTCAGTGTTTTGAAGAAAAGGAATATCAAACGGAGTCCAAACGAATGAAACCTTCGGGAGCGATCTTTTTGGAACAAACGCAACCTAGGAGACTTGGAGTGGACGTCAAGAAGCAGCCGAGGTGGGTGCAAGGCGCGCCCTAGTGGGGTGGGCGCGCCCCCACCCTCGTGGGCCTCTCGTGGCTCCACCGACATACTTCTTCCTCGTATATATATATATATATATATATATATATATATATATATATATATATATATATATATATATATATATATCCACGTACCCCGAGAACATCTAGGACACCACGAAACCCTATTTCCACCGCCGCAACCTTCTGTATCCGCGAGATCCCATCTTGGAGCCTTCACTGGTGCTCCACCGTAGGGGGAATCAATCGCGGAGGGCTTCTACATCAACACCATAGCCTCTCCGATGAGTTGTGAGTAGTTTACCACAAACCTTCGGGTCCATAGTTATTAGATAGATGGCTTCTTCTCTCTCTTTGAATCTCAATACAAAGTTCTCCTCGATCTTCTTGGATATCTATTCGATGTAACTCTTTTTGCGGTGTGTTTGTCGAGATCCGATGAATTGTGGGTTTATGATCAAGTTTATCTATGAGAAATATTTGAATCTCCTCTGAATTCTTTTATGTATGATTGGTTATCTTTGCAAGTCTCTTCGAATTATCAGTTTGGTTTGGCCTACTAGATTGATCTTTCTTGCAATGGGAGAAGTGCTTAGCTTTGGGTTCAATCTTGCAGTGGCCTTTCCCAGTGACAGCAGGGGCAGCAAGGCACGTATTGTATTGTTGACATCGAGGATAAAAATATGGGGTTTATATCATATTGTTTGATTTTATCCCTCTACATCATGTCATATTGCCTAATGCGTTACTTTGTTCTTATGAACTTAATACTCTAGATGCATGCTGGATAGCGGTCGATGTGTGGAGTAATAGTAGTAGATGCAGAATCGTTTTGATCTACTTGTCGCGAACGTGATGCCTATATACATGATCATGCCTAGATAATCTCATAACTATGAACTTTTCTATCAATTGCTCGACAATAATTTGTTCACCCACCGTAATACTTATGCTTTCTTGAGAGAAGCCACTAGTGAAACCTATCTCCCCCGGGTCTAACTTTTATCATATAAATTTCCAATCTACTTTATTTTGCAATCTTTACTTTCCAATCTATATCATAAAAATACCAAAAATATTTATATTATCTTATTATCTCTATCAGATCTCACTTTTGCAAGTTACTGTGAAGGGATTGAGAACCCCTTTATCGCGTTGGTTGCGAGGTTCTTGTTTGTTTGTGTAGGTACGAGGGACTTGTGAGGAGCCTCCTACTGGATTGATACCTTGGATCTCAAAAACTAAGGGAAATACTTACGCTACTTTGCTGCATCACCCTTTCCTCTTCAAGGGAAAACCAACGCAGTGCTCAAGAGGTAGCACATAGCATCCTGAGCATAACGTAGAAGTAACTCTCAAAGGTTTGATAATAAATGGGCTATAGGTTCTACCTCATCATCTACTTCCCAAAACCCACATATTATTCACATCCTAATCATGCAATGTTTGAGGATTGGAACTAATGCATAAAAACTGGTAATAAAGGGATATGATCAAAGTGTTACTTGCCTTGATGACGATCTACAAAACCTAGAGACTCGTAGTAGCATGCTTCGCACTCCGGGAATTCTATCGCAAACAAACAATAGCATACATAAGCACTCAAGCAAATAAGCATGGGTAAAACTCAAGTAAGATGATCCAAACAGAAAGTTCAACTAAAGAGCTTCGATTTGCAAAAAGAATCAGCTCAGACGGAGCAACGAAACTCAAGATACGAACGAAACAAGATTTGTTCACTAATCTACACTAAAGTCAAATTTTACAATACCAAAATCATGTTCAAGTTGATTAAACAGAAAGAGGGCTTCGAGACGAAGATTTAGGCACTGGTTTCATCTAATTTGGATAAACGAGTAAAAAGTTAAACTAGATTGAAGATCAGGGCAAAAATCGCGATCGAAAATAATCGCAGATAAACCCTGGAAAATAAAACGGAACGAACAGACTAACGAACAAACGTTCGCTAACTGAGACTAACCGGCAAACAACGTTCGTTAAAACGAATGAACGGACGAACGTCCACTAAATAACTAAACCGAAGAAAAACCGAACCGATCTAACTAAAGAACAGATCTAGGGTGTTAAAATAAACCCGATGGTTTTACCTAAAACTGAAAAAAAATGGCGGCGGATCCGACGAGGTCAACAGTGGGATTTTGGCGGGCGGGGCAGCTCCGACGACTCAGGCGGGCGGCGGGGCTGCGCGGGGC
>NC_041391.1:340012974-340138323 GCF_002162155.2 Triticum dicoccoides | reverse complement strand
GGCGGTGACGGGCGCTGCTGCTGCGGCGGCTTGCGGGGCGGGGCGGGGCGGCGATGTGGGTTGGCGGCGGTGGCTATTTAAAGAGGGGGAGGGGGCGAGGTGGCTTGGGGAAGGGGCTGGCGGCGGCGGAATCCGGGGTGGCGATGGGCGGCATGCGCGAGCGGGGCTCCGGCTCGGGGTCGGGGACGGCACGAGTTGGGCCGGCTGGGCTTCGGCCCAGTCGGTCCGAATTTTTTTTAAATTAATGCCACCAAAAGAGAAAAATCCTATAAATTATAATTTTCTCTTAAAATGCCAAAAACAATTTTCATCCTCTAAATAAAATATTTAGAACAAAGTGAATATTTTTCTGGCCTAAGAATGCAATTTTGAAAAATGCATATTTTTCTAATTCAAATAAAATAGCAATAAAATCCAAATAAGAACATTTATTTGATTTTAACATTTTCCCTCCAATATTTCTTTTATTTTGGAGAAGTCATTTTATCTCCTCTCTTTTATTTAAATATTGGAAATATTCAGAGAGAAAATGATTAAAACGAAAATGATCCTCTTTTCAAATTTGAGAAAATTCAAATATGAAAATAAACGAAATCCCCAACTCTCTCCATGGGTCCTTGAGTTTCTTAGGATTTCTAGGATCAAACCAAAATGCAATTAAAATATGATATGCATATGATGACCTATGTATAACATTCCAAATTGAAAATTTGGGATGTTGCAAAAAATTTCAACTCTTACTATTGGAGGTTTTGAATTCCCTCTTCCTACTGTCAAAAATAAATATGATATTCTTATTGTTGGGGATATGCATATCCCCGTTGAGGTAACCTAGTGTTATTCGAAAATTCTCCAGTTTCATGTTATTCGGAAGAAGTTTGTTAACAAGACTTGATCAACCTTGTTAGTGGATTCCTTTTGATGAGCATGAGATGGTTGAAATTAGAAAGCACAACCTTCTGTACCCTCCTTTTACTTTCTGTTATTTAGTTTAAATAAAGCAAACATAGTATTTTTCTATTTGTTCTCTGAATTATCCATGCAATAAAAAATACCCAGAAAATAAAAGTTCTCCAAATGCCCTGGAAATTGAGTATGATTTTTTGTAGAATATTTGAGAATTTCTGGCACTCAGAACACACCAGTGGACCCACCATTTGGTTTTGAGGGTGGAGGGCGTGCCCTACCCCCTGGGCGCGCCCCCTGCCTCGTTGGCCCCACGTGGACCCCCTCCACTTATTCCAGCACCCACACACTTCGTCTTCCTCTAGAAAAAAATCATCCCGTAGCTCAATCCCGTGTTCTACCTCATTTTGCAGCCATTTTCGATCTCCTTGCTCAAAGCTCCATTCACAAAACTGCTTTGGGGGATTGTTCTTTGGTATGTGACTCCTCCAATGGTCCAATTAGTTTTTGTTCTAGTGCTTTATTTATTGCATTTTTTTGCTGCTGAGGTGACCCTGTTCTTGAGCTTGCATGTCAAATTTATATGGTCTAAAGTAGTTTTAATGCATGATATAGCCTCTAGGCACTTGTGGGAGTAGTTGCTATCAATCTTGTTGTTTGGTTCACTTTTATTTTGAGTCACTAAAAATTTCAGAAATTTTTCAGAGGAAGAAAAATGTTGAGGAGATTGTTGAGAGGCTCCTGGAGCCGGGGTTCGAAGTAAAAGGAGAATGAAGGGAATGAAAAGCCCAAGTACAACCTTCCTCGCACCACAGATGTTCATCCGTGTGAATGGCCTTGTGATGCATTCTTGAAGGCCACTGGAATTTATGAAGATTTTTATTACTTGGCTGAGAATGCAGGCATCATCGACTTCATCCACGATAAGTGTGATTAGTATCTCCTACCCACTAATATTTTTGTGCAAAATTTTCATTTTCATGCTAGGAGATCACCACCTTCGGTAGAATTTTATTTATATGATGAGTTTAAGGAGATGTCACTCTATGATTTTTTGTGAGGTTTGCAAGTTACCTTTTGAGGGCAGCGTCGAGGAATCACATCCAAGTGATGTGGGAGATTTTATTAATGAAATTACTATTGGGGAAAGGAGGAAAGTGTTAGATGCAAGAACTACTAGTATACATTTTCCCATTCTATGTTATGATGCAATATTTGCAAGTAGATGTTTAATTGGTCGCGAGAATAGTGGGGGCCTCAGTGCTCCTGACCTTGCCATTTTGCGCCATACTTTACTTCGTGATAGAACTTTCAGTTTAGGCGCTATGGTTGATAAAAGGCTGAGTCCAAACCATACAAAGGGCCCCATTTTTGGAGGTATCTTTGCTTCACGCCTTGCTAAACACTTTGAGATACCTATTAGGCATTATGGGAAAGAGGAAAATTTGTTGCCCATTATTTTGCTAGACTATATGAGTATGGTAGCACATGACTTTATTGTTAAAAATAAGAAGAAGATACTCAAGTATAACTTGATATTTCCTCAAACTAAGTGTGAGACTATTATTTTGCCTGCACCCTCTTTGTTTAATATACATTCGGGCACGTACTTCATCATGCCCGAGGACATTTATGCATACTAGGAGCTGACACGAGTCCCAGAGCCAGAGCTAGAGCCACCACTTGATCCATGTCGAGAGTTTGTTTATCATGGGATCCGGAGGAGCTTGCTAACCAGTGGCATCCCGAGGACCCTCCTCAGTACACCGGAGAGGATCGCTTCGATCCATGGGCATAGAAAAGCCTAAGCTTGGGGGAGTACGTATTTCTCACCGGCATTACTTTTTCATTGTACTATCCATGCTAGTTTATTTTATCTTCTTGCTTTCTTCCTGTGTGTTTGAAAAACCTTGAGAAAAACCAAAAAAATTAGTTGTAGCTTTTAGCTAGTTTACTTTCCATGCTAGTAGTAGTAATATTAAAAGAAAACCCTAGAAGATTTTCCGTTATTCTTTTGCTTGTTGGGAGCTTTCCCGTGTAAATAGTTTTATTTTTCTTTTCTTTTCTTTTCTTTGGGGGTCGAGAGGAGAAGAGCACGATGAAAATGATGAGTGGCTCTCATATGTATTATTGTTGGTCTAACCAAGAGCCCATATTACCTTGTCTTCTCCTTTAAATTAAATGTTTGCAGATTCCAGCTTAGTCCAATGCACGTGCACTATTATTACTATCCACACCGTTCGGTCGTGCAAGTGAAAGGCAATAATGATGATATATGATGAAATGATTGAGATGAGGGAAAGCTGGTATGAATTCGACCTATTTTGTTTTTGTAAATATGATTAGTTCATCATTCCTGATTCAGCCAATTATGAATGAAACATGTTTGCAATGACAATTAGAGATTATAGTTATTCATGCCATGCTTTATTAGCTAGGAGTTTATAATTGTTTACCTTGTGTGCCAACATTCTATTAAAATGCTTGTGATGTCCTATGATAGGGTGGTATCCTCGTTTGAATGATTCGAGTGGCTTCACTGGGCACATATTCACGCATGTAGTTGAAACAAAATCAACATAGCCTTAACGATATTTATGTTCATGGTGATTTAGATCCTACTCATGCTTGCACTCATTGTTGGATAGTCCTAATGCATGTTCATGACTGTTGTCGCTCTCTAGTTGGTCGCTTCCCAGTCTCTTTCTAGCCTTCACTTGTACTAAGCGGGAATACTGCTTGTGCATCCACTTCCATAAACCCCAAAGTTATTCCATATGAGTCCACCATACCTTCCTATATGCGGTATCTACCTGCCATTCCAAGTAAATTTGTATGTGCCAAACTCTAAACCTTCAAATGAAATTCTCTTTTGTATGCTCGAATAGCTCATGTATCAACTAGGGCTGTCTATATCTTCCATGCTAGGTGGGTTACTCTCACGATGAGTGGACTCCGCTCATCATTCACAAGAAAATGGCCGGTAACTGGGATGCCCAGTCCCATGCTCAAATCGAATCAAAATAATTGAAAACAAAACTCCCCTAGGATTTTTGTTAGTTGGACGGTACACGTTGTTTCGGGCCAGCCATGGAATGTGCTTGTTGGTGGCGGGGGAGTATAAACTTTACCATTATGTTTGGGAACCGCCTATAATGTATGTAGCATGGAAGATATCAAGATCTCTTGGTTGTTATGTTGACAATGAAAGTATGCCGCTCATAATATTATTTATCTCTATTTCAAAACTCAAGCTCTGGAACCTCTGCAAATCCCTGCTTCCCTCTATGAAGGGCCTATCTATTTACTTTTATGTTGAGTCATCATCCTCTTATTACAAAGCACCATTTGGAGAGCACCGCTGTCATTTGCATGCATTGCTATTAATTTACATTGAGTATGATTGGGACTGGATATCTTTTGCCATGAATTACAATGTTTAGTCAGTCCTTGATCTTCAGGGGTGCTCTGCATTTATGTTTTGTGGTCTAAGAAAGGGCTAGCGAGATACCATCTTGTTATATCATATTATGATTGTTTTGAGAAAGTGTTGTCATCCAAGGTTTATTCTTATTGCTCGCTAGTTGATTATGCCATTGATATGAGTAAATGTGAGACCTAAATGTTATTCTGAATGTGGTTAGTTCATAATCTTTGCTGAAAACTTGAATGCTGACTTTACATATTTGCAACAACAAGATCAAACAGACTTTGTAAAAGTCTTTCTTTATCACTTCCAGTTTATCAACTAAATTTCTTGAGGACAAGCAAAGGTTTAAGCTTGGGGGAGTTGATACGTCTCCAACGTATCTACTTTTCAAACACGTTTGCCCTTGTTTTGGACTCTAACTTGTATGATTTGAATGGAACAAACCCGGACTAATGATGTTTTCAGCAGAATTGCCATGGTGTTATTTTTGTGCAGAAATAAAATTTCTCGGAATGACCTGAAACTCCACAGAGTCAAGTTTTGTAATTAATAAAAAATATTGGCCAAAAGAATCAACAGATGGGGACCCACATCCTGTCCACGAGGGTGCAGGGCGCGCCCACCCCCTGGGGCGAGCCCCCTGCCTCGTGGGTCCCCTGGACCTCCACCGACCTCAACTCCAACTCTATATATTCACGTTCAGGGAGAAAAAAAATCAGAGAGAAGGATTCATCGCGTTTTACAGTACGGAGCCGCCGCCAAGCCCTAATATTCCTTGGGAGGGCTGACCTGGAGTCCGTTCAGGGCTCCGAAGAGGGGAAGCCGTCGCCATCGTCATCATCAACCATCTTCCATCACCAATTTAATGATGCTCACCGCCGTGTGTGAGTAATCCCATCATAGGCTTGCTGGATGGTGATGGGTTGGATGAGATTTACCATGTAATCGAGTTAGTTTTGTTAGGGTTTGATCCCTAGTATCCATTATGTTCTAAGATAGATGTTGCTATGACTTTCCCATGCTTAATGCCTGTCACTAGGGCCCGAGTGCCATGATTTTGAATCTGAACCTATTATGTTCTCATGAATATATGTGAGTTCTTGATCCTGTCTTTCAAGTCATAGTCACCTACTACATGTTATGATCATGCAAACCCCGGAGCGACAATAGTCGGGACACTTCCCGGTGATGACCGTAGTTTGAGGAGTTCATGTATTCACTAAGTGTTAATTGCAGGAATTATGCCCTAGAGGAAATAATAAAGATATTTCCTTATTTCATGATAAATGTTTATTATTCATGCTAGAATTGTCTTAACCGGAAACTTAGTACATGTGTGAATACATAGTCAAAACAGAGTGTCCCTAGTATGCCTCTACTTGACTAGCTCGTTAATCAAAGATGGTTATGTTTCCTGACCATAGACATGTGTTGTCATTTGATAAACGGGATCACATCTTTAGGAGAATGATGTGATGGACAAGACCCATTCGTTAGCTTAGCATTATGATTGTTATAGTTTCATTGCTTTGGTCCGATACTCTATTAAAAGGAGGCCTTAATATCCCTTAGTTTCCTATAGGACCCCGCTGCCACGGGAGGATAGGACAAAAGATGTCATGCAAATTATTTTCCATAAGCACGTATGACTATATTCAGAATACCTACATTACATTGATGAACTGGAGCTAGTTCTGTGTCACCCTATGTTATAACTGTTGCATGATGAATTGCATCCGACATAATTATCCATCATTGATCCATTGCCTACGAGCTTCTCACGTATTGATCTTTGCTTAGTTACTTCTCCATTGCCACTGTTATGATTGCTACAAAAGTGCTACTGTTACTTTTGCCACCGTTACTTCCATACTACATTGCTACTAAATACTTTGCTGCAGATATAAGTCTTTCAGATGTGGTTGAATTGACAACTCAGCTACTAATACTTTAGAATATTCTTTGGCTCCCCTTGTGTTGAATCAATAAGTTTGGGTTGAATACTCTACCCTTGAAAACTGTTTGCGATCCCCTATACTTGTGGGTTATCAAGACCTTTTTCTGGCGCCGTTGCCGGGGAGCATAGCTCTATTCTTTGAGTCACTTGGGTTTTATATCTCTTGATCACTATGAGGAATTTTAAAGATGAAAGAACCAAGATTATTCCCTCAACTACGAGGGGAGGTAAGGAATTGCCATCTAGCTCTGCACTTGATTCCCCTTCTGTCTTGAGTAAACTTGCGACACCTACACCTACTATTGATTCTGATATGTTGCATGTTATTGATGATGGCACTTCTGCTATGCATGATGGTTATGATGAAACTACTTCTCTGCTTGACTATAATGTGCCATTAGGTGAATTTCTGGATGAACAACTTGCTAGGGTTAGAGAGAATGAAATTATTGAAACTGATGATATTAATGAAAGTGATGATGAAGATTCTCCCGCTAGATATGAATTGCATGTTGTACCTGAGGGTTATGTTATGGATGAAGAAACTGCTAGAGACCTTTTTGCTTGCAATGATAGATATGATCTTAAGAAACTGTTAGCTAAGCTGAAAGAAAAGTCTTTGCATCCTAGAATGAAATATGACCCTGCTTTTGCTACTTCACCTATCTGTGTTACTGATAAGGATTATGAATTGTCTGTCGATCCCGAGTTAATTACTTTGGTTGAATCTGATCCTTTCTATGGCTATGAATCTGAAACTGTTGTGGCACATCTTACTAAATTGAATGATATAGCCACCCTGTTTACTCATGAGGAAAAAAATTCGCTATTATTATATCCTTAATTGTTTCCTTTCTCAATAAAGGGTGATGCTATGATATGGTTTAAATCTCTTGCTCCTCGTTGTGTGCTTAGTCCCCAGGATATGATTTATTACTTCTCTGCAAAATATTTTCCTACTCATAAGAAACAAGCTACCCTAAGGGAAATACATAATTTTGTGCAAATTAAAGAAGAGAGTCTCCCACAAGCTTGGGGGAGGCTTCTCCGATTACTTAATGCTTTGCCTGATCATCCCCTCAAGAAAAATGAAATACTTGATATCTTTTATAGTGGACTAACCGATGCTTCCAGAGACCACCAGGATAGTTGTGCTGGTTGTGTTTTCAGGGAAAGAACTGTTGAGCAAGCTGAATTGCTATTGAATAATATATTGAGTGATGATAATGATTGGACACTTCCTGAACCAACTCCTAAGCCAACCCTGAAGAAAGGGGCATTCTATTTCTCAGTCCTGAAGATATGCAAGAGGAAAAGAAATCTTGGTAAGAAAAGGGTATTAAAGCTGAAGATGTTAATAATTTACCACCTATTGAAGAAATACATGGTCTTGATAACCCGACACAGGTAGTAAAGGTTAATTCCCTCTATAGATTTAATGAAGGTCATATTCCTTGTAATAATTCTGCTAGTCAATGCTTGGATGAGTTTGATAATTTTATTGTTAAACAAGAAAACTTTAATGCTTATGTTGGTAGACAATTGAAACGTAATGCATATATGGTTGAACGCTTGAGTGATTATATGTCTAGTGCTAAAGGTGACCTTAAGCTTAATAGTAAAC
The DNA here is from genome assembly GCF_002162155.2 of Triticum dicoccoides. Taxonomy (NCBI): domain Eukaryota; kingdom Viridiplantae; phylum Streptophyta; class Magnoliopsida; order Poales; family Poaceae; genus Triticum; species Triticum dicoccoides. Next base: position 340,130,406 of record NC_041391.1, on the reverse strand, counting down.
ATGCATACAAGGTTACCACTCAAGTAGAACAAGTTCTGAAGGCACACGATGATTTGCTCAATGAGTTAAATAATAAGAAGAATGATAATGTTGTTAGAGTTATGACTAGTGGTGGTTAAATGACCTAGGAACCTTTGTATCCTAAGGGCCATCCTAAGAGAGTTGAGCAAGATTCTCAAAGAACTAATATTGATTCACCTAGTCCTTCTAAGAAATATAAAATGAAAAATGATAGGACTTTGCATGCTTCTAGTGAACCTATTGTTGACACACCTGAAAATCCCAATGATATTTCTATTTCTGATGCTGAAACACAATCTGGTAATGAACATGAACCTAGTGATAATGTTAATGATGATGTTCATGTTGATGCTCAACCTAGTAATAACAATGACTAGATCATGATTGGCGTGCGTTGATGCGCCCATCTATTTTTCAAGTAGAATGATAGTAATTTCTACAAATATATAGACATGGAAGAACTGGATTCACTTTTGAAGCATCATGTAGGCAAACCAAACATTCATGTAGGCAGACCAAATATTCATCATTTAACGTAACTGTTATCTTCGTCAAGTAAGCCATCTTCTTAGCATTATGTGTATCAAGATCCGAGTCCATTTGTTGGATCCAGGACTATGCTTGTTGTACTGGTGTCATGATGTTTGAGATGACTTGTACTGACTTGTAGATCATTGACCCTTGATCTGTTGAATGGTCTTGTTTTCCCTCTCCTTGCATCCATTCACTTTTGTCTTGTTATCTGAAATATCTGATGTTATTATTGATTAGTTGATTTCACTAATTTTTATAACAATGGACATGCCAATATGCAAGGAGTGGCAGTTAGAAAGATTTAAGTGAAAAGAATCGATGCAGAAATATAATGCCGCGTGTTGCCGGACCCATCTGTTTCCCCAACAGGATGACAGGAAAAATTCAATTACACAAAAAAGTAAATAATAAGAAGAGAATGAAAGTAGTAATTTGAAGTGCAAACAAATGATCATGGTCATGCATCATCCTAAGACAATGGTAGTCTTACTGATGTCAAGTTGCAATTGTATTGTACCTATCCCATATGATGTTGGGCGAACTCCCTGCACTTTGGCGAACTAAATAATAAACTGAAAGATGATACAAGTCTCACCATTGTGGAAAATAACATCACCTAAGTTAACAAAGAATGGATGTCAAGGCATGAGATGACATAACACCTACACTTGGAGCTAGCTTAACGATACAGAAGCACTATTTATGTTTCATATTCTCAAAGCTAGTCATCTGACATGTTTTTTCGGAAATCTAACAAACCATGCTGAACTCCTCAATAGTTGGTTAATCAGGATAAAATTATAGAATGATTTATACGATGTTAAGTATGGAATGGACCACATCTACCAGAGCTTTCCTACCAAAAACAAATACATAGAATGCAACCAAATACTCCATGTTTTAGTAATAAAATCATTACCATGCAGAAAGCTGAACAGACCCAAAATGGTGATTATGCATATCATTGTTTGCAACAGAGGTAGATTCCTAGGTGGCAGTGAGTGGATCCTAGTTATGGAGGATGGCAGCGGCAGATGGCCTTGAGCTGGCGAAACATCAGTCGGTACTGTCTTAACCCACCACTACTTGCACTCCTCCCGCCTCTTCCTCGACTCCACTGCGGACAATTTTGTCACTACATTTGGTAATGGAACATGGTATGCAAGTGGACAAAATCATTTGAAAACACAAAATTGTTGATTTGGAGGCTGAAAAGGGGATTCTCAGAAGTAAATAGTTTGTCCCTTCTCAACTTGTCTATTCTTAATGGAAGTAATGATCTTTTGTTTTGATTTCGTACCACTTCATATCATTGATCTTGCACCAGCAGCAGCAGGAACCCTTTTCCAAAACCAATCTAAAGTTTAGAACCAAAACCTGATTAGAAATAAACATATACTATTTTATTATCGGATTTGGTGTTGATCTCTGCTGCCTTACATGATCCTAGCTGAGGTCTTATCTCTCACTGTATCAATGCTTCCTCATGCATCGCCACTCTCCGGGGATGCCTCCTGCATCTTAATCCTCCATATCATTACCCCCTATTGACAATGCAATAATTAATAATACAATGGTGTGAATGATACACATATAAAAATTGTGTTCGTGCTAAACTGAGGGATGCCTGAGAGCACATAACTTCCTTGCATCTTCCAATTTGTCTCGGGGCAACTTCAAATTTGATAAGCGATCGGAGCAGAGAGGAATTGAGGAATGTCTCACACTTGGGCAGCAGAACTTGTCCGGAGCAACGTCCGCCTGGAGGCGAGGAATTATCTGGTAGCTTGATGCTGGCAACTGATAACCCACAAGTACAGGGGATAATTGTAGCCTCTTTCGATAAGTAAGAGTGTCGAACCCAACGAGGAGCTAAAGGTAGAACAAATATTCTCTCAAGCCCTATCTGCCACTGATACGACTCTACGCACGCTTAGTGTTCGCTTTACCTAGAACAAGTATGAAACTAAAAGTACTTTGTAGGTGTGATAGGATAGGTTTGCAAGATAATAAAGAGGACATAAATAAAAAGTAGGGGCTGTTTAGATAAAGATGCAATAACATAAATATAGAGAGTGTGGAAAAGTGGTGGTAGCAGTTGTGAAATTGTCCCTAAGCAATTGACTATGTTACTAGACCGGTAATCACTATTGCAATTCTATTTGAGGGAGAGGCATAAGCTAACATATTTTCTCTTCTTGGATCATATGCACTTATGATTGGAACTCTAGCAAGCATCCGCAACTACTAAAGATCATTAAGGTAAAACCCAACCATGGCATTAAAGTATCAAGTCCCCTTTATCCCATATTCAAACAACCTACTTACTCGGGTCTGTGCTTCTGTCACTCACGCCACCCACCATAAGCAAATCATGAACATATTGCAAACCCTAGAGCGGGAATCCCACACGCTTGCGCGACAGGGAGGGCAGAATAGGAAAACACCAATAATAAAACATGCAATTCAAACCAATCATAGCAATTCATGAATCACCAGTAGGACAACAAAAATCTACTCAGACATCATAGGATGTCAACACATCATTGGATAATAATATGAAGCATAAAGCACCATGTTCAAGTAGAGGGTACAACGGGTTGCGGGAGAGTGGACCGCTGAATATAGAAGGGGGAAGGTGATGGAGATGTTGGTGAAGATGACAGCAGTGTTGGTGAGGATCACGGTGATGATGATGGCCCCCGGCAGCGCTCCGGCGCCACCGGAAGCAAGGGGGAGAGAGCCCCCCTTCTTCTTCTTCTTCCTTGACCTTCTCCCTAGATGAGAGAAGGGTTTACCCTATGGTCCTTGGCTCCCATGGAGTGGGAGGGGCGAGAGCCCCTCCGAGATTGGATCTATCTCTCGGTTTCTCTCTGTTCTCGAATTCTGCCCTGGCACCGTTTCTTTTATATCCGGAGATCCATAACTCCGATTGGATTGAAACCTTCGCGCAGATATTTTTCCAAAAATTAGCTTTCTTGCGGCCAAAGAAGGGCATCAACCGCCTTACAAGGGGCCCACAAGGGTGGGGGGCGCACCCACCTAGAGTGGGCATGGGCCCATGTCTCGTGGCCACCTCGGGCATCGTCTCGTGTTGATTTTACTTCCCAAAAATCACAAATATTCCAAAATAATTCTCTGTCCGTTTTTGTCCTGTTTGGACTCCGTTTGATATGGGGTTTCTATGAAACATAAAACATGCAATAAACAAGAACTAGCACTGGGCACTGGATCAATATGTTAGTCCCAAAAAATAGTATAAAAAGTTGCCAAAAGTATATGAAAGTTGGATAATATTGGCATGGAACAATCAAAAATTATAGATACGACGGAGACGTATCAGCATCCCCAAGCTTAATTCTTGCTCGTCCTCGAGTAGGTAAATGGTAAAAAAGATAATTTTTGATGTGGAATGCTACCTAGCACAATCTTGATCATATATCTAATCATGACATGAATATTAAGACACAAGTGATTCAAAGCAATATTCTATCATTTGACATAAGAACAATAATACTTCGGGAATCCCAAAAAACAATCATGTCTTCCAAAATATCAATGCTTCAGAACGTTATCCCTACAAAATCATATAGTCTTGTATGCTCCCTTTTCTTAACACAAGGTACCCCTCATGCCCATCCCGGTGTCAGCCAAGCAATTGTTTCATACTTTAGTATTCTCAAACTTTTTCAACCTTCAGGCAATACATGAGCGTGAGCCATGGATATAGCACTATGGGTGGAATAGAATAAGATGGTGGGGGTTATGTGGAGAAGAAAAAAGGGAGAAAGTCTCACATCGACGCAGCTAATCAACGGTCTATGGAGATGCCCATCAACTGATGTCAATGCGAGGAGTAGGGATTGCCATGCAACAGATGCACTAAAAGCTATAAGTGTATGAAAGCTCAAACTGAAACTAAGTGGGTGTGCATCCAACTTGCTTGCTCATGAAGACCTAGGGCATTTGAGGAAGCCCATCGTTGGAATATACAAGCCAAGTTCTATAATGAAAATTCCCACTAGTATATGAAAGTGATAACATAGGAGACTCTTTATATGAAGAACATGGTGCTACTCTGAAGCACAAGTGTGGTAAAAGGATAGTAACATTGCCCCTTTTTTTGGGTGGGCTTCTTTGGCCCCCCTTTTTTATTTAGGCTTATTTATATGAAGAACATGGTGCTACTCTGAAGCACAAGTGTGGTAAAAGGATAGTAACATTGCCCCTTTTTTTGGGTGGGCTTCTTTGGCCCCCCTTTTTTTATTTAGGCTTATTTGGCCTTTCATTTTTTCATTTTTTATTTTTTTCATGCGGCAATGCTCTGTAATGATGATCATCATACTTTTATTTACTTACAACTCAATATTACAAGTCGATACTGGAACAAAGATATGACTCTATATGAATGCCTCCGGCGGTGTACCGGGATGTGCAACGGTCTAGCATAGCAATGACATCAAAAAACGAACAAGCCATGAAAACATAATGCTAGCTATCTTCCGATCATGCAAGGCAATATGACAATGAATGCTCAAGTCATGTATATGATGATGATGGAAGTTGCATGGCAATATATCTCGGAATGGCTATGGAAATGCCATGATAGGTAGGTATGGTGGTTGTTTTGAGGAAGATATAAGGAGGTTTATGTGTGATAGAGCGTATCGTATCACGGGGTTTGGATGCACCGGTGAAGTTTGCACCGACTCTCGAGGTGAGAAAGGGCAATGCACGGTACCAAAAAGGCTAGCAATGATGGAAGGGTGAGAGTACGTATAATCCATGGACTCAACATTAGTCATAAAGAACTCACATACTTATTGCAAAAATTTATTAGCCCTTGAAACAAAGTACTATGCGCATGCTCCTAGGGGGGAGGTTGGTAGGAGTTAACCATCACGCGCCCCCGACCTTCACCCAAAGATTAACAATCAAAATACAATGTGCGCCAATTTGGTTACATAGTTAGTAGACCATACGTGCATGCTTCGGGAATCACGAACCTTCACACCAACATCCTTACTAAACACAACCATCTACTAGTACCTCCCACATATTATCATCTCTATATCGCAAAACTATTGCAAGGAATCAAACATATCATATTCAGTGATCCACAAGTTTATGTAGGATTTTATGACTAACCATGTGAATGACCAATTCCTGTCATCTCTAAATAGATATAAGTGAAGCAAGAGAGTTTAGTTCTTTCTACAAAAGATATGCCCGCGCTCTAATAATTATAAGTGAAGCAAAAGAGCATTCTACAAATGGTGGTTTTCTATATGAAGAGAAACAGGCAATCCAAACTTCAAATGATATAAGTGAAGCACATGAAGCATTCTATAAAGCCATACTCAAAAGATTTAAGTGAAGTGCAAAGAGCATTCTATAAATCAACCAAGGACTATCTCATACCAGCATGGTGCATAAAATAAAAAAGAAAACTAAATGCAAAAGACGCTCCAAGACTTGCACATATCGCATGAACGAAACGAATCCGAAAACATATTGATACTTGTTGAAGAAAGAGGGGATGCCTTCCGGGGCATCCCCAAGCTTAGGCGCTTGAGTCTCCTTGAATATTTACTTGGGGTGCCTTGGGCATCCCCAAGCTTGAGCTCTTGCCTATCTTCCTTTTCCTCATATCGAGACCTCCTCGATCAAACACTTCATCCACAGAAAACTCGGTAAGATCCGTTAGTATAATAAAGCAGATCACTACTCTAAGTACTGTTGAAAACCAATTCATATTTTGTTTTTGCATTGTGTGTACTGTAATATAGCTTTTCCATGGCTTAATCCACCGATATAAATTGATAGCTTGATCAAAACAAGTAAACTATGCACGAAAAATAGAATCTGTCAAAAACAGAACAGTCTGTAGCAATCTGAACATTCACCATATTTCTGGTACCCCAAAAATTCTACAAAAAATAGTAAAACTAAAAACTTTGTATAGAAAGACAGTGCAAAAAGAATCAGAACCGTTTGACTTTCCAGTTAAAAATATAAAATCGAGCACTACAGCCAAAGTTTCTGTCCTGCACCGTACAAACCAACAAGCATTGTAAACATCCTAAAGGCAAACCTTAGCACATTATTTTTATATTACAATGGAATTGTACAAGGGGATAATTATTTTTTATGAAAAGTTTCTGCAATTAAGATTCACAAAGTTTCCGTGAGCATGAACAAGTTTCAAGGAGCTCTCCCACTTCAACAATGCTTGTCTTTCTCACTTTCACTTTCCTTTTTGAAAAATTTTGGGTTCCCCTCTTTAATTTTTTGTTTTTAGACTATATAAAAGCATTCAGCAGAAATAAATGACTCTCTAAAACTTCCGGGTTGTCCCTGGCAGCGCTTTCTTTAAAGCCATTAAGCTAGGCATATAGTGCTCAAGTAGTGGATCCACCCGGATCCCAAGGTATATCAAGGCCAATTTTAATTAACAATGATTTGTAATTTAGTAGTGAGCACAAAGTAACATATATCATGCAACAACGAAGTCTAACTCTCTTCCTATGCATCGGCATGTCATAAAGAACAATTCATGCACACCAAGTAAAGTCCAATGCATAGTATAAGCAGTTTCTTGCAATTCTATCGTATTGGAAACATAGAGAGGTGGAGATGTAGTTCCTCTCTCATAATAATTGCAAGTAGTAGCAGCAAGCACATGCATATTATATTCATCAAAATCATCATGTGCAACGGTAAAAGGCAACCCATCAATATAATCCTTAGTAAGCACAAACTTCTCCGATATAGTGTAGTTGGGAGAATTCAAAAATATAATAGAACTATCATGCGTGGGTGCAATAGCAACAATTTCATGTTTAACATAAGGAACTATAGCAAGTTCATCTCCATAGCAATAATTCATATTGGCATCTTGGCCACAAGCATAGAAAGCATCATCAAAAAGGGACATTTCAAGAGAATCAACGGGATCATAACAATCATCATAGCAATCATCCTTCGGTAAGCACGAAGGGGAATTAAACAATGTATGAATTGAAAAAAGAGTTACTCTCATTAGAAGGTGGGCACGGGTAGCTAATCCGCTCTTCCTCCTTTTGTTCTTCGCTCTCCTCATCATCTTTTTCATCCAATGAGCTCACAGTTTCATCAATTTTTTCTTCCATAGCTTCCTGCAAAATATTAGTCTCTTCTTGGACAGCGGAGACTTTCTCAATAAATGTATCAATATTGTAATTGTATTCATAATTCTTATAACAATATTTAAGTATAGCAAAATTTTCAGGTCTATAAAATGAATCATCAAAATCATCAAACTCTTTAAACATAGATTCAATCTCATAAGCACCCATAAAAGAAACAAATTCTTCTATTTGTGCCACATCATAGTAATCATATATATCATTAGCATAAGAAGCTAAGGTTTTATCATCATTAAATTTGCATGAAAAGGGAAGGTGTGGAGCCTTCATCCTAGAGCAACAAGTATAATCATGTCTCAAGCATAGATCCCGAGCATACCAACACAACATAGAAATTTGATCCCATAATAATTTCCCTTTTTGTGTCAAGAGATAATCCCTAAAGTATTCACGTTGATCCAACGTGTCTCCCATAACAAAATTAAATGGGTTTTTCTCAGGATTATCAATGTAGTACATAATTTCTTTCACATAATGAGCATCGAGGGTTTTAGGATGTTCCCCATCTCCATGAGTAGCAAGTACACCTATTTTTTTGGTATTTCGTGGTCCATATCCATAACTGAAGATAGAGAACAACTAAGAACGACAAATAAAAATTACTTAGTGATAAAGCAAACAAGCACACACGAGAATATTCACCCCACGGTATGACTCCCCGGCAACGGCGCCAGAAAAAGGTCTTGATAACCCACAAGTATAGGGGAATTGTAGCCTCTTTTGATAAGTAAGAGTGTCGAACCCAATGAGGAGCTAAAGGTAGAAAAAATATTCTCTCAAGCCCTATCTGCCACTGATACGACTCTATGCATGCTTAGTGTTCGCTTTACCTAGAAAAAGTATGAAACTAGAAGTACCTTGTATGTGTGATAGGATAGGTTTGCAAGATAATAAAGTGCACGTAAATAAAAAGTAGGGGCTGTTTAGATAAAGATGCAATAAAGTAAATATAGCGAGTATGGAAAAGTGGTGGTAGGAGTTGTGAAATTGTCCGTAAGCAATTGACTATGTTACTAGACCGGTAATCACTATTGCAATTCTATTTGAGGGAGAGGCATAAGCTAACATACTTTCTCTTCTTGGATCATATGCACTTATGATTGGAACTCTAGCATGCATCCGCAACTACTAAAGATCATTAAGGTAAAACCCAACCATAGAATTAAAATGTCAAGTCCCCTTTATCCCATATGCAAACAACCTACTTACTCGGGTCTGTGCTTCTGTCACTCACGCCACCCACCATAAGCAAATCATGAACATATTGCAAACCCTACAGCGAGAATCCCTCATGCTTGCGCAACACGGAGGGCACAATAGGACAGCACCAATAATAAAACAAGCAATTCAAACCAATCATAGAAATTCATCAATCACCGGTAGGACAACGAAAATCTACTCAGACATCATAGGATGGAAACACATCATTGGATAATAATATGAAGCATGAAGCACCATGTTCAAGTAGAGGGTACATCGGGTTGCGGGAGAGTGGACCACCGAATATAGAAGGGGGAAGGTGATGGAGATGTTGGTGAAGATGATGGCGGTGTTGGTAAAGATCGCGGTGATGATGATGGCCCCCGGCAGTGCTTCGGCGCCACCGGAAGCAAGGGGGAGAGAGCCCCCCTTCTTCTTCTTCTTCCTTGACATTCTCCCTAGATGGGAGAAGGGTTTCCCCTCTGGTCCTAGGCTCCCATGGCATGGGAGGGGCGAGAGCCCCTTCGAGATTGGACCTATCTCTCTGTTTCTACCCTGGAACCATTCTTTTATATCCGGAGATCCATAACTCCGAATGGATTGAAACTTTCGCCCAGATCTTTTTCCAAAAATTAGCTTTCTTGCGGCCAAAGAAGGGAATCAACCGCCTTACGAGGGGCTCACGAGGGTGGGGGGCATGCCCACCTGGAGTGGTGTGGGCCCTTGTCTCGTGGCCACCTCAGGCGCCGTCTCGCGTTGATATTAATTCCCAAAAATCACAACTATTCCAAAATAATTCTCCGTCCATTTTTATCCGTTTGGACTCCGTTTGATATGGGGTTTTTGCGAAACATAAAACATGCCACAGACAGGAACTGGAACTAGGCACTGGATCAATATGTTAGTCCCAAAAAATAGTATAAAAGGTTGCCAAAAGTATATGAAAGTTGGATAATATTGGCATGGAACAATCAAAAATTATAGATACGACGGAGACATATCAGTGACCAATGTCGTTGTGGCACACACAACCGCTAAGCAAAAAACAATTCCAGTGCCATGCTCCAAAATGAAATCAATGGAGCACAGCTAGTATGAACATCACCTGTACACACAATTTTTGGCATAAGAGGATAATCTACTTGTTTCGCACAAAAAAGAATCATACATGAAACAAAAAGAAATAGAAAGAACCCTACCAGAGCATGATGCCCAATCGGCACAGGAAGCTAGAGAGGATGAGCGAACAGTTTGGGAGGAAGAATAGATAGACGTACCACTCTCGGCACTGGAAGGGTTGGCAGATCAATCGCCATGAATGCGTGCATAGAAAGTGAAGTATGATTATGAGCAGTTTCCAGGAGATGAGGCGCCGGCTGGCCATCATCACCCACGTCCCCCCTTTCCACTTCGCAGGCGGATCGACCGCGCCGGTTGGATTGGTCGGCCCCTTGTTCATCCGCATCCTGCGAGTCCGCTGGATCCCCTCATCGACTGGACTGGCTCCCCTCGCGCGCATCGGCTGAACCCGTGTGGCGCTGGATCCACTCGCGCACCTCCTTGCTCGCCTCGGCTGGATTTGTTAGCGCTCGATCTCCTCGGGCGATTGGTCTCCCTCGAGCGCCTCCTCTATTCGAGTCCCCCGCATCCCATCGACCTCTTTTTTTACGTACAAGGGACAGCTGCAGCGAGCCAGAGACAGATCGGAGTGGAAATGGGCTGCCTCAAGCGGCCCAATTAACCAGAGGCCTTAGTTTTTTCTTTTAGAGTAGCGGCCCCTAAGGACAGTTGGGCTAAGAGGCTACATAAAGTAGATCTGACGGCCAGGATCAATGAAATTAGCAAAACGAATGGCTACAAAGCCTAATGGCATGAGAGAGCTCGGTTTAGGCTCGGTTATACTGTCCTTAATGTAGAGATTGAACCTTCTGTTAATCTTGATAACCCGGAATCAAAGAATCAACATTATGATAAGAGAGACTTTGTTGCTAGGAAGCATGGTAAAGAAAGAGAACCATGGGCTCAGAAACCTATGCCTTTTCCTCCTAAGTCATCCAAGGAAAAGGATGATGAGGATTTTGAGCGCTTTGCTGAAATGATTAGACCTATCTTTTTGCGTATGTGTTTGACTGATATGCTTAAAATAAATCCCTATACTAAGTATATGAAAGATATTGTTACAAATAAAAGAAAGATACCGGAAGCTGAAATTTCCACCATGCATGCTAATTACACTTTTAAGGGTGGAATACCAAAGAAACTTGGAGATCCAGGAGTACCAACTATACCATGCTCCATTAAAAGAAACTACGTTAAAACTGCTTTATGTGATCTTGGAGCCGGTGTTAGTGTTATGCCTTTCTCTTTGTATCATAGACTTGATTTGAATAAGTTGACACCTACTAAAATATCTTTGCAAATGGTCAGTAAATCAACTGCTATACCCATCGGTATATTTGAGGATGTGCCTGTTGTGGTTGCAAATGTTACTATTTTAACGGACTTTGTTATTCTTGATATTTCCGAGGACGACAGTATGCCAATCATCCTTGGTAGACCTTTTCTAAACACTGCAGGGGCTGTTATTGATTGCAACAAAGGCAATGTCACTTTTCATGTTAATGGTAATGAGCATACAGATCACTTTACAAAGAAACAACCTCAAGTTCATAGTACCAATTTCTATTGGAAAAATTTCAACTATTACTATTGGAGTTTTTGAATTCCCTCTTCCTACTGTCAAAAATAAATATGATATTCTTATTGTTGGGGACATGCATATCCCCGTTGAGGTAACCTAGTGTTATTCTAAAATTCTCTGGTTTCATGTTATTCGGAAGAAGTTTGTTAACAAGACTTGATCAACCTTGTTAGTGGATTCCTTTTGATGAGCATGAGATGGTTGAAGTTAGAAAGCACAACCTTCTATACCCTCCTTTTACTTTATGTTATTTAGTTTAAATAAAGCAAACATAGTATTTTATATCTATTTTCTGAATTATCCATGCAATAAAAAATACCCAGAAAATAAAAATTCTCCAAATGCCCAGGATATTGAGTATGATTTTTTGTAGAATATTTGAGAATTTCTGGCACTTAGAACACACCAGGGGGACCCACCATTTGGTCACAAGGGTGGAGGGCGCGCCCTACCACCTAGGCACGCCCCCTTCCTTGTGCGCCCCACGTGGACCCCCTCCACTTATTCCAGCACCCACACACTTTCGTCTTCCTGCAGAAAAATCATCCCATAGCTCAAACCCGTGTTCTAGCTCAGTTTGCTGCCGTTTTTGATCTCCTTGTTCAAAGCTCCATTCACAAAACTACTTTCGGGGATTGTTCTTCGGTATGTGACTCCACCAATGGTCCAATTAGTTTTTGTTCTAGTGCTTTATTTATTGCAACTTTTTCCTACTGAGGTGACCTTGTTCTTGAGCTTGCATGTCAAATTTATATTGTCTAAAGTAGTTTTAATGCATGATATAGCTTCTAGGCACTTGTGGGAGTAGTTGCTATCAATCTTGTTGTTTGGTTCACTTATATTTTGAGTCACTAAAAATTTCAGAAATTTTTCAGAGGAAGAAAAATGTTGAGGAGATTGTTGAGAGGCTCCTCGAGCCGAGGTTCGAAGTAAAAGGAGAATGAAGGGAATGAAAAGTCCAAGTACAACCTTCCTCACACCACAGAGGTTCGTCCATGTGAATGGCCTTGTGATGCATTCTCGAAGGCCGCTGGAATTTATGAAGATTTTTATTACTTGGCTGAGAATGCTGGCATCACCGACTTCATCCACGATAAGTGTGATCAGTATCTCCTACTCACTAATATTTTCGTGCAAAATTTTTATTTTCATGCTAGGAGATCACCACCTTTGGTAGAATTTTATTTATATGATGAGTTTAAGGAGATGTCACTCTATGATTTTTTGTGAGGTTTGCAAGTTGCCTTTTGAGGGCAGCGTCGAGGAACCACATCCAAGTGATGTGGGAGATTTTATTAATGAAATTACTGTAGGGGAAAGGAGGAAAGTGTCAGATGCAAGAACTACTAGTATACATCTTCCTATTCTACGTTAGTATGCAATATTTGCTAGTAGATGTTTAATTGGTCGCGGGAACAGTGGGGGCCTCAGTGCTCCTGACCTTGCCATTTTGTGCCATGCTTTACTTCGTGATAGAACTTTTAGTTTAGGCGCTATGGTTGCTAAAAAGGTTGAGTCCAAACTGTACAAAGGGACCCATTTTTGGATGTATCTTTGCTTCACGCCTTGCTAAACACTTTGAGATATCTATTAGGCATTATGAGAAAGTTGAAAAGTTGCTGCCCACTATTTTACTAGACTATAAGAGTATGGTAGCACATAACTTTATTGTTAAAAATAAGAAGAAGATACTCAGGTATAACTTGATATTTGCTAAAACTAAGTGTGATACTATTATTCTGACTGCACCCTCTTTGTTTAACATACATTCGGGCACGTACCTCATCATGCCTGAGGACATTTTATGCATACTGGGAGCTGACATGAATCCCAGAGCCTGAGCCTGAGCCACCACTTGATCCATGTCGAGAGTCTGTTTATCTGTGGGATCTGGAGGAGCTCGCTAACAAGTGGCACCCCGAGGACCCTCCTCAGTACACCGGAGAGGATTGCTTCGATCCATGGGCATAGACCAACTTAGGACAAATCTAAGCTTGGGGGAGTACTTATTTCTCAGCGACATTACATTCATGTTCACACACTTCTAGTTGTCGGTGTTCATACTTTTTCATTGTACTATCCATGCTAGTTTACTTTATTTTTCTTGCTTTCTTCCTGTGTGTTTGAAAAACCTTGAGAAAAAACAAAAAATATTAGTTGTAGCTTTTAGCTAGTTTACTTTCCATGCTAGTAGTAGTAATATTAAAAGAAAACCCAAAAAGATTTCTCGTTCTTGTTTTGCTTGTTGGGAGCTTTCCCGTGTAAATAGTTTTATTTTTCTTTCCCTTCCTTATCTTTGGGGGCCGAGAGGAGAAGACCACGATGAAAATGATGAGTGGCTCTCATATGCATTATTGTTGATCTAACCAAGAGCCCATATTACCTTGTCTTCTCCTTTAAATTAAATGTTTGCAGATTCTAGCTATCCAATGCACGTGCACTATTATTATTATCCACACCGTTCGGTCGTGCAAGTGAAAGGCGATAATGATGATATATGATGAAATGATTGAGATGAGGAAAAGCTGGTATGAACTCGACCTATCTTGTTTTTGTAAATATGATTGGTTCATCATTCTTGATTCAACCAATTATGAACGAAACATGTTTGCAATGATAATTAGAGATTATAATTATTCATGCCATGCTTTATTAGCTAGGAGTTTATAATGGTTTACCTTGTGTGCCAACATGCTATTAAAATGGTTGTGATTTGGTATGATAGGGTGGTATCCTCATTTGAATGATTCGAGTGGCTTCACTTAGCACATGTTCACGGTCCCTTTCTAGCCTTCACTTGTACTAAGCGGGAATATTGCTTGTGCATCCACTTCCATAAACCCCAAAGTTATTCCATATGAGTCCACCATACCTTCCTATATGCGGTATCTACCTGCCATTCCAAGTAAATATGTATGTGCCAAACTCCAAACCTTCAAATGGAATTCTCTTTTGTATGCTCGAATAGCTCATGTATCAACTAGGGCTGTCTATATCTTCCATGCTAGGTGGGTTATTCTCACGATGAGTGAACTCCGCTCATCATTCACAAGAAAATGGCTGGTAACTGGGATACCCAGTCCCATGCTCAAATCAAATCAAAATAATTGCAAACAAAACTCCCCTAGGATTGTTGTTAGTTGGACGGTACACGTTGTTTCGGGCCAGCCATGGATTGTGCTTGTTGGTGGCGGGGGAGTATAAACTTTAGCATTCTGTTTGTGAACCGCCTATAATGTATGTAGCACGGAAGATATCGAGATCTCTTGGTTGTTATGTTGACAATGAAAGTATGCCACTCATAATATTATTTATCTCTATTTGAAAATTCAAGCTCTGGCACCTCTGCAAATCCCTTCTTCCCTCTGCGAAGGGCCTATTGATACGTCTCCAACGTATCTATAATTTATTAAGCATTCATTCTATTTTATTATCTATTTTGAATGATTACGGGCTTTATTATACACTTTTATATTACTTTTGGGACTAACCTATTAACCGGAGGCCTAGCCCGTATTGCTGTTTTATTGCCTGTTTCAGTATTTCGAAGAAAAGGAATATCAAACAGAGTCCAAATGGAATGAAACCTTCGGCATCGTGATTTTGGGAACGAACGTGACCCAGGAAACTTGGAGTGCAAGCCAGGAGAGCATCGAGGAAGCCACGAGATAGGGGGCGTGCCCTCCACTCTTGTGGGCCCCTCGAGGCTCCTCCGACCGACTTCTTTCGCTTATATAAGACTACGTACCCTAAAAACATCGATACAGAAGATAGATCGGGAGTTCCGCCGCCGCAAGCCTCTGTAGCCACCAAAAACCTCTCGGGAGCCTGTTCCGGCACCCTGCCGGAGGGGGAACCCATCACCAGTGGCCATCTTCATCATCCCGGCGCTCTCCATGATGAGGAGTTAGTAGTTCACCCTCGGGGCTGAGGGTATGTACCAGTAGCTACGTGTTTGATCTCTCTCTCTTTCGTGTTCCCTCTATGGAACGATCTTGATGTATCGTGAGCATTGTTATTATAGTTGGATCTTATGATGTTTCTCCCCCTCTACTCTCTTGTGATGAATTGAGTTTTCCCTTTGAAGTTATTTTATCGAATTAAGTCTTTAAGGATTTGAGAACACTTGATGTATGTCTTGTCTTGTTTATCTGTGGTGACAATGGGATATCACGTGCCACTTGATGTATGTTTTGGTGATCAACTTGCGGGTTCCACCCATGAACCTATGCATAGGGGTTGGCACACGTTTTTGTCTTGACTCTCCGGTAGAAACTTTGGGGCACTCTTTGAAGTACTTTGTGTTGGTTGGATGAATCGTGATGCATATCGTATAATCATGCCCATGGATACTTGAGGTGACAATGGAGTATATAGGTGACATTAGGGTTTTGGTTGATTTGTGTCTTAAGGTGTTATTCTAGTACGAACACTTAATAGATCGATCCGAAAGAATAACTTTGAGGTGGTTTCGTACCCTACAATAATCTCTTCGTTTTGTTCTCTGCTATTAGTGTCTTTGGAGCGACTCTTTGTTGCATGTTGAGGGATTGTTATATGATCTATCTATGTTATTATTGTGAGAGAACTTGCACTAGTGAAAGTATGAACCCTAGGCCTTGTTTCCTATCATTGCAATACCGTTTACGCTCACTTTTATCATTAGTTACCTTGCTGTTTTTGTTATTTCAGATTACAAATACCTTTATCTACCATCCATATTGCACTTGTATCACCATCTCTTTGCCGAACTAGTGCACCTATACAATTTACCATTGTATTGGGTGTGTTGGGGACACAAGAGAATCTTTGTTATTTGGTTGTAGGGTTGCTTGAGAGAGACCATCTTCATCCTACGCCTCCCACGGATTGATAAACCTTAGGTCATCCACTTGAGGGAAATTTGCTACTGTCCTACAAACCTATGCACTTGCAGGCCCAACAACGTCTACAAGAAGAAGGTTGTGTAGTAGACATCAAGCTCTTTTCTGGCGCCGTTGCCGGGGAGGTGAGTGCTTGAAGGTATATCTTTAGATCTTGCAATCAAATCTTTTGTTTCTTGTTTTATCACTAGTTTAGTTTATAAAAGAAAACTATAAAAAAATGGAATTGAGTTTGTCTCATACGCTTCATCTTTTTAATATCTTTCGTGAGTATGATGAAAAGGAAAATTGTGCTGAAGTGCTAGAAGAAGAAATCTATAAAATGCTTGATACTAAATCTTTGAATGATGAGCATGATTGCAATGTTGTTAGTATGAATTCCTTGAATATCCATGATGCTCATGATACGCAAAGCCACAAGCTTGGGGAAGCTATGTTTGATGAAGATGATATTTTTTGTCCCCCAAGTTATGATGAGCAAATTTATTATGATGAAAGCATGCGTCCTATTTATGATGATTATTGTGATGATACGTATGCCATAAAGAAGAAGTTTGCTTATGTGGAGAGTAGTAAAATTTCTATGCAAGTAGATCATGAAAAGAATGCTTTAGGTGTTGGTTATATTGTTGAGTTCATTCATGATGCTACTGAAAATTATTATGAGAGAGGATCTTATGCTTCTTCATATTGCAATATTATCAAGTTTCCTCTCTATGTGCTTAAAGTTTTGAAGTTATGCTTGTTTTGCCTTCCTATGCTAGTTGATTGTTGTTCCCATAAGTTGTTTGCTCACAAAATCCCTATGCATAGGAAGTGGGTTAGACTTAAATGTGCTAGTCATATGCTCCATGATGCTCCCATTATGTTTCAAATCTTATCTTTTATGTGAGCATCATTGTCATCATCATGCCTAGCTAGAAAGGCATTAAAGAAAAGCGCTTGTTGGGAGACAACCCAATATTTACCCTTACTGTTTTTGTGTGTTCACATGATTATGCTACTGTAGTAATCATGTTTTATAGCTTTTTGTTTCAATAAAGTGCCAAGTAAGACCTTTAGGTTAGCTTACGGTGATAGTTGTGTTGATCCTGCTGAGAATCAGAAACTTTTGCACCCAGTAAATTAGTTTTGTTATTTCACAGTAACGTGCTTATGATCTGATTCTTTTTGCTCTGGATTAGTACACAAATTTCTTAGGACTTCCGAATTTCGTAGAATTTTTGGAGTTCCAGAAGTATACATTTGATACAGATTACTACAGACTGTTCTGATTTCGATAGATTCTGTTTTCTATGTGTTGTTTGCTTATTTTGATGAATCTATGAGTAGTATAGTGTTGGAAATATGCCCTATAGGCAATAATAAAAGGATTATTATTATATTTCCTTGTTCATGATAATTGTATTTATTCATGCTATAACTGTATTATCCGGAAATCGTAATACACGTGTGAATACATTGGCCATAATATGTCCCTAGTAAGCCTCTAGTTGACTAGCTCGTTGATCAACAGATAGTCATGGTTTCCTGACTATGGACATTAGATGTCATTGATAACGGGATCACATCATTAGGAGAATGATGTGATGGACAAGACCCAATCCTAAGCATAGCACAAGATCGTGTAGTTCATTTGCTAGAGCTTTTCCAATGTCAAGTATCTTTTCCTTAGACCATGAGGTCGTGTAACTCCCGGATACCGTAGGAGTGCTTTGGGTGTACCAAACGTCACAACGTAACTGGGTGACTATAAAGGTGCACTATAGGTATCTCCGAAAGTGTCTGTTGGGTTGACACGGATCGAGACTGGGATTTGTCACTCCGTATGACGGAGAGGTATCTCTGGGCTCACTCGGTAATGCATCATCATAATGATCTCAAAGTGACCAAGTGTTTGGTCACGGGATCATGCATTGCGGTACGAGTAAAGTGACTTGCCGGTAACGAGACTGAACGAGGTATTGGGATACCGACGATCGAGTCTCGGGCAAGTAATGTACCGATTGACAAAGGGAATTGTATACGGGGTTGATTGAATCCTCGACATCGTGGTTCATCCGATGACATCATCGAGGAGCATGTGGGAGCCAACATGGGTATCCAGATCCCGCTGTTGGTTATTGACCGGAGAGCCATCTCAGTCATGTCTGCATGTCTCCCGAACCCGAAGGGTCTACACACTTAAGGTTCGGTGACGCTAGGGTTATTAGGAAGACTTGTATGTGATTACCGAATGTTGTTCGGAGTCCAGGATGAGATCTCGGACGTCACGAGGAGTTCCGGAATAGTCCGGAGGTGAAGACTTATATATGGGAAGATTTCATACGGTCACCGGAAAGTTTCAGGGGCATATCGGTATTGTAATGGGGCCACCATAGGGGTTCCGGGGGTCCATCGGGAGGGGCCACCTCTCTCGGAGGGCCTCATGGGCCATAGGGGGCAGGGAACCAGCCCCTAGAGGGATGGGCGCCCCCCCCTTGGGCCCATGTGCCTAGGGTTGGGGGGGAAACCCTAGTGGGGGCGCCCCCGTTGCTTGGGGGGCAAGCCCCCTCCCTTGGCCACCGCCCCCCCTCTAGATCTCATCTAGAGGGGGCCGGCCCCCTTCCCCCTTCCCCTATTAATAGAGGGGCGAGGGAGGGCTACATACCACATCCAAGGCGCAGCCCCTCCCCTCCCCAACACCTCTCCTCCTCCGTTAAAGAGCTTGGCGAAGCCCTGTTGGAGTACTGCCTGTCCACCACCACCACGCCATCGTGCTGCTGCTGGAGCCTTCTTCCTCAACCTCTCCTTCCCCCTTGCTGGATCAAGAAGGAGGAGACGTCATCCGCTCTGTATGTGTGTTGAACGCGGAGGTGCTGTCCGTTCAGCACTTGGTCATTGGTGATTTGGATCACGGCGAGTACGACTCCATCATCCCCGTTCTCGTGAACGCTTCCGCCCATGATCTACAAGGGTATGTAGATGCACTCCTATGACTCGTTGCTTAGATGAACTCATAGATGGATCTTGGTGAAACCGTAGGAAACATTTTAATTTTCTGGAACGTTCCCCAACATATAGAAGGGTATGAACCATAGATAAGTTGGAGTATAGTAGATATTACACCAATATGAATTTAGAATTAGTTCATTACAGTACCTAAGTGGTGGTTTTATTTTCTTATATTAACGGAGCTTACGAGTTCTCTGTTGAGTTTTGTGTTGTGGAGTTTTCAAGTTTCGGGTAAAGATTTGATGGACTATGGAATAAGGAGTGGCAAGAGCCTAAGCTTGGGGATGCCCAAGGCACCCCAAGATAATGTTCAAGAATAGCCAAAAGCCTAAGTTTGGGGATGCCCCGGATGGCATCCCCTCTTTCGTCTTCATTCATCGGTAACTTTACTTGGAGCTATATTTTTATTCACCACATGATATGTGTTTAGCTTGGAGCGTCATTTTATTTTGTTATTATTTGCTTGCTGTTATTTAGAATAATGTTTTGCATCTATATTTTCAATAAAAATGTCAAGGATAGCCTTTACCATGCTTATTTTGCTAGTATACATGTTGCTGTTTGAAAACAGAAAGTTTACCGCTGTTGCAAAAATTCCCTAGAAAAGTCAGAGAATGATATCATGTTGAAACTTTTTGCATAATCAGATCTGATAAATCGTCTACAGCGTAATATGTTTTTCATAATTTTTGGAGTTAGGGAAGTAGTGATACTCTTGCATTCTTTACAGACTGTACTGTTTTGGCAGATTGCTGTTATGTTTGCATATGTTTGCTTGTTTAAAGATTCTATTTGAGGATAGGAGTATTAAATATGCAGAGGCATTTAGTATGCAATGTTGAATAATAATTTTTTTGATTTGTTACAGTAGAAAATGATAAGGTTTTGCATTGGTTTATACTAACCTATCTCACGAGTTCTTGTTGAGTTTGTTGTGGATGAAGCTTTTGATAAAAAGAAGAGAAACCATGATATGAGAGGAATTAAGGAGACATAAAAG
Organism: Triticum dicoccoides; assembly: GCF_002162155.2. Lineage (NCBI taxonomy): Eukaryota > Viridiplantae > Streptophyta > Magnoliopsida > Poales > Poaceae > Triticum > Triticum dicoccoides. The sequence continues at coordinate 340,109,886 of NC_041391.1, read as the reverse complement.
CTCAAGCTTGGGGATGCCCAAGGCACCCCAAGATAATATTTCAAGAAGTCTCGAGCATGTAAGCTTGGGGATGCCCCGGTTAGCATCCCACCTTTCTTCTTCAACAACTATCGGTTAGTATCGGTTGAGCCTAAGTTTTTGCTTCTTCACATGAGTTGTGCTATCCTTGCAATGTCATTTTATTTTGTTTTTCTTGCTGTTTGAATAAGATACCAAGATCTGAATTTCTTTAAGAGAGAGAGTCTTCACATAGTTACATAATTATTTAGCTACTCATTGTTCTTCACTTATATCTTTTTAGAGTAGTTTCCATTTACTCGTGTGCTTCACTTATAACCTATGAGTAAATTGTTGAATGAGTTTATTGTCATAAATCTGAAATTATATATGTCTCATTTGCTTATCCCATGGGGAGTAATGACTTCACATCTAAGAAGTAGAGGTTGTAAATTTATTGAAGGTTAGCAAGCATTGTATTGGTCATTTGAACAATTCATGAAAGAATATTGAAGGAAGAGAAATTTCACATATAAATGTACTATCTTAGACATCTTTTATAATTGTGAGCACTCATTAAGTATGACATGCTAAAGAGTTGATGTTGGACAAGGAAGACAACGTAATGGGTTATGTTTTCTCACATCTTAGTTAAAGTATATTGTCATGGATCATTCAAACATGTTGAGTTTGCCTTCCCCCTCATGCTAGCCAAAATTCCTCGCACCAAGTAGAGATACTACTTGTGCTTCCAAATATCCTTAAACCCAGTTTTTTGCCATGAGTGTCCACCACACCTACCTATATGCGGTATTTACCTGTCGGTCCAAGTAAATTTGCATGTGCCAAACTCTAAACCTTCAAATAATAATCTGTTTTGTATGCCCGAATCACTCATGTAGCGACTAGGGGCTGTTAGTATCTTCCATGCTATGTGGGTTATTCTCAAAATGAGTGGACTCCGCTCATCATTCACGAGAAAAATGGCTGGTAACCGGGATGCCCAGTCCCATGATCAAAAGATCAAAATCAAATCAAAAATACTTGCAAACAAAACTCCCCCAGGTTTGATGTCAGTTGGAGGCACCCGTTGTTTCGGGCAAGCCATGGATTGATGATTGTTGGTGGAGGGGGAGTAAAAACTTTTACCATTCTGTTTGGGAACCGCCTATAATGTATGAAGTATGGAAGATATTGGGAACTCTTGGAAGATCATACCTCTCAAAATTATTTATCTCTATTTCAAAATTGAGCTCTGGCACCTCTACAAATCCCTGCTTCCCTCTGTGAAGGGCCTATCTTTTACTTTTATGCAAGAGTCAAGGTGATCTTCACCTTTCCCTTTTTCATTTTATCCTTTGGCAAGCACCTCATGTTGGAAAGATCCTGATATATATATCCAATGGATGTAAGTTAGCATGAACTATTATTGTTGACATCACCCAAAGGTGAATACATTGGGAGGCAACACTATAAGCCCCTATCTTTCTTAGTGTTCGATTAAAACTCCATAACCATTAGTATTGCATGAATGTTAGCAATTGTAGAAGACTATATGATAGTTGAGTATGTGGAGTTTGCTAAATCAAAGCTCTGACTGAAAATAAGATGAATTGTAATTGTTTGATGACTAAGAATGAAGTTTGCTAGTTTATGGTCTATGCTTTCAACATGTGAATTGTTTGTTACTTGTTCGTGAGAAGTTTTATGAGATGAACTACTGTTATGACATATAATCTTGCTAGAAAAGGTGATTGAAATTATGATTGATCAAACTTGTGCACCTGGTAGCATTCACACTTCATAAGTTCTTTCTTTTATCATTTACCTACTCGTGGATGAGTAGGAATTAAGCTTGGGGATGCTGATACATCTCCAATGTATCTATAATTTATGAAGCGTTCATGCTATTTTATTATCTGTTTTGAATGATTACGGGATTTATTATACACTTTTATATTACTTTTGGGACTAACCTATTAACCGGAGGCCTAGCCCATATTGCTGTTTTATTGCCTGTTTCAGTATTTCGAAGAAAAGGAATATCAAACGGAGTCCAAACGGAATGAAACCTTCGGCAGCGTGATTTTTGGAACGAACGTGACCCAGGAAACTTGTAGTGCAAGCCAGGGGAGCATCGAGGAAGCCACGAGATAGGGGGAGCCCACCCCCCCGGGCGCACCCTCCACTCTCGTGGGCCCCTCGAGGGTCCTCCGGCCGACTTCTTTCGCCTATATAAGCCTACGTACCCTAAAACATCGATACAGAAGATAGACTGGGAGTTCCGCCGCTGCAAGCCTCTGTAGCCACCAAAAACCTCTCGGGAGCCCGTTCCGGCACCCTGCCGGAGGGGGAACCCCTCACCGGTGGCCATCTTCATCATCCCGGCGCTCTCCATGACGAGGAGGGAGTAGTTCACCCTCGAGGCTGAGGGTATGTACCAGTAGCTATGTGTTTGATCTCTCTCTCTCGTGTTCCCTCTATGGCACGATCTTGATGTATTGCGAGCTTTGTTATTATAGTTGGATCTTATGATGTTTCTCCCCCCCCCCCTCTACTCTCTTGTGATGAATTGAGTTTCCCTTTGAAGTTATCTTATCGAATTGAGTCTTTAAGGATTTGAGAACACTTGATGTATGTCTTGCCGTGTTTATCTGTGGTGACAGTGGGATATCACCTGCCACTTGATGTATGTTTTGGTGATCAACTTGTGGGTTCCGCCCATGAACCTATGCATAGGGGTTGGCACACATTTTCGTCTTGACTCTCCGGTAGAAACTTTGGGGCACTCTTTGAACTACGTTGTGTTGGTTGGATGAATCTAAGATTGTGTGATGCATATCGTATAATCATGCCCATGGATACTTGAGGTGAGAATGGAGTATCTAGGTGACATTAGGGTTTTGGTTGATTTTTGTCTTAAGGTGTTATTCTAGTACGAACTCTTAATAGATCGATCCGAAAGAATAACTTTGAGGTGGTTTCGTACCCTACCATAATCTCTTCGTTTGTTCTCCGCTATTAGTGGCTTTGGAGCGACTCTTTGTTGCATGTTGAGGGATTGTTATATGATCTATCTATGTTATTATTGTTGAGAGAACTTGCACTAGTGAAAGTATGAACCCTAGGCCTTGTTTCCTATCATTGCAATACCGTTGACGCTCACTTTTATCATTAGTTACCTTGCTGTTTTTATTATTTCAGATTACAAATACCTTTATCTACCATCCATATTGCACTTGTATCACCATCTCTTCGCCGAACTAGTGCACCTATACAATTTACCATTGTATTGGGTGTGATGGGGACACAAGAGACTCTTTGTTATTTGGTTGTAGGGTTGCTTGAGAGAGACCATCTTCATCCTACGCCTCCCACGGATTGATAAACCTTAGGTCATCCACTTGAGGGAAATTTGCTACTGTCCTACAAACTTGTGCACTTGCAGGCCCAACAACGTCTACAAGAAGAAGGTTGTGTAGTAGACATCACCTATCTATTTACTTTTATGTTGAGTCATCATCCTCTTATTACAAAGCACCATTTGGAGAGCACCGCTGTCATTTGCATGCATTGCTATTAATTTACATTGAGTATGACTGGGACTGGATCTCTTTTGCCATGAATTACAATGTTTAGTCTGTCCTTGATCTTCAGGGGTGCTCTGGATTTATGTTTTGCGGTCTCAGAAAGGGCTAGCAAGATACCATCTTGTTATATCATATTATGATTATTTTGATAAAGTTTTCATCCGAGATTTATTATCATTGCTCGCTAGTTGATTATGCCATTGATATGTGTAAATGTGAGACCTAATTGTTATTGCGAATGTGGTTAGTTCATAATCTTTGCTGAAAACTTGAATGCTAACTTTATATATTTGCAACAACAAGATCAAACAGACTTTGTAAAAGTTTTTCTTTATCACTTTCAGTTTATCAACTGAATTTCTGGAGGACAAGCAAAGGCTTAAGCTTGGGGGAGTTGGTACGTCTCCAACGTATCTACTTTTCCAAACACTTTTGCCCATGTTTTGCACTCTAACTTGCATGATTTGAATGGAACTAACCCGGACTGACGCTATTTTCAGCAGAATTGCCATGGTGTTATTTTTGTGCAGAAATAAAATTTCTCCGAATGACCTAAAACTCCCCGGAGTCACGTTTTGGAATTAATAAAAAATATTGGTGAAAGAATTAACAGATGGGGACCCACACCCTGTCCACGATGGTGCATGCACCTCCCTGGGGCGTGCCCCCTACCTCGTGGGTCCCCTGTACCTCCACCGACCTCAACTCCAACTCTATATATTCACGTACAGGGAGAAAGAAAATTAAAAAGAAGGATTCATCACGTTTTACGATACGAAGCCGCCCCCAAGCCCTAATCTTCCTTGGGAGGGCTAACCTGGAGTCCGTTCGGGGCTCCGGAGAGGGGAATCCGTCGCCATCGTCATCACCAACCATCCTCCATCACCAATTTCATGATGCTCACCGCCGTGCGTGAGTAATCCCATCATAGGCTTGCTGGACGGTGATGGGTTGGAAGAGATTTACCATGTAATCAAGTTAGTTTTGTTAGGGTTTGATCCCTAGTATCCATTATGTTCTAAGATTGATGTTGCTATGACTTTCCCATGCTTAATGCTTGTCACTAGGGTCCGAGTGCCATGATTTCAGATCTGAACCTATTATGTTTTCATGAATATATGTGAGTTCTTGATCCTGTCTTGCAAGTCAATAGTCACCTACTACGTGTTATGATCCGGCAAACCCCGGAGTTACAATAGTCGGGACACTTCCCGGTGATGACCGTAGTTTGAGGAGTTCATGTATTCACTAAGTGTTAATTGCAGGAATTATGCCCTAGAGGAAATAATAAAGATATTTCCTTATTTCATGATAAATGTTTATTATTCATGCTAGAATTGTCTTAACCGGAAACTTAGTACATGTGTGAATACATAGTCAAAACAGAGTGTCCCTAGTATGCCTCTACTTGACTAGCTCGTTAATCAAAGATGGTTATGTTTCCTGACCATAGACATGTTTTGTCATTTGATAAACGGGATCACATCTTTAGGAGAATGATGTGATGGACAAGACCCATTCGTTAGCTTAGCATTATGATTGTTATAGTTTCATTGCTACTGCTTTCTTCATGACTTATACATGTTCCTCAGACTATGAGATTATGCAACTCCCGAATACCAGAGGAACACCTTGTGTGCTATCAAACTAACAACGTAACTAGGTGATTATAAAGATGCTCTAAGGGTGTCTTCGAAGGTGTTTGTTGGGTTGGCCTAGCTCGAGATTAGGATTTGTCACTCCGTGTTTCAGAGAGGTATCTCTGGGCCCTCTCAGTAATGCTCATCACTATAAGCCTTGCAAGCATTGTGACTAATGAGTTAGTTGCCGGATGATGCATTACAGAATGAGTAAATAGACTTGCTGGTAACAAGATTGAACTAGGTATTGAGATACCGACGATCGAATCTTGGGCAAGTAACATACCGATGACAAAGGGAACAACGTATGTTGTTATGCGGTTTGACCGATAAAGATCTTCGTAGAATATGTAGGGACCAATATGAGCATCCAACTTCCGCTATTGGTTATTGACCGGAAGTGAGTCTTGGTCATGTCTACATAATTCTCGAACCCGTAGGGTCCACACGCTTAACGTTCGATGACGATCGGTATTATGAATTTATGTGTTTTGATGTACGGAAGGTTGTTCGGAGTCCCGCATGTGATCACGGACTTGACGAAGAGTTTCAAAATGGCTGAGAAATAAAGATTGATATATTGGAAGGCTATGTTTGGACACCAGAAAGGTTCCGAGTGGTTCTGGCATTTTTTCGGAGTACTGGGAGGTTACCGAAACCCCTCGGGGAGTTAATGGGCCTTAATGGGCCATGGTGGAAGAGAGGAGGATGCGGCCAAGGTGGGGGCATGCCCCCCCCAAGACCAATCCGAATTGGGAAGGGGGCCGGTCCCCCTTTCCTTCTCTCCCTCTCCCTCTTCCTTCTTCTCCTACTCTAACTAGGGAAGGTGGGAAACCTAATCTTACTGGGAGTAGGACTCCCCCCGTTGGGCGTGCCATAGAGAGGGCCGGCCCTCCCCTCCTCCACTCCTTTATATACAGGGTAGGGGGGAACCCCATAGACACACAAGTTGATTGTTTAGCAGTGTGCGGTGCCCCCCTCCATAGATTTCCACCTCGGTCATATCATTGTAGTACTTAGGCGAAGCCCTGCTTCGATAACTTCATCATCACCGTCATCACACCATCGTGCTGACGAAAATCTCCCTCGACCTCAGCTGGATCTAGAGTTCATGGGACGTCCCCGAGCTGAATATGTGCAGATCGCGGAGGTGCCGTACCTTCGGTGCTAGGATCGGTCGGACCATGAAGACGTACGACTACATCAACCGCGTTGTCATAACGCTTCCGCTTTCGGTCTATGAGGGTACATAGACAACACTCTCCCCTCTCGTTGCTATGCATCACCTAGATAGATCTTGCGTGATCGTAGGAATGTTTATGAAATTACTGCGTTTCCTTACAAATGTTATATGCACGAGTAGAACACAAAGAGTTGTGGGCGATAATAGTCATACTGCTTACCAGCATGTCATACTTTGATTTGGCGGTATTGTTGGATGAAGCGGCCCAGACCAACATTACGCGTACACTTACGCGATACTGGTTCTACCGACGTGCTTCGCACACAGGTGGCTAGTGAGTGTCTGTTTCTCCAACTTTAGTTGAATCGAGTGTGGCTACGCCCGGTCCTTGTTGAAGGTTAAAACAACACACTTGACGAAAAATCGTTGTGGTTTTGATACGTAGGTAAGAACGGTTCTTGCTAAGCCCGTAGCAGCCACGTAAAACTTGCAACAACAAAGTAGAGGACGTCTAACTTGTTTTTGCAGGGCATGTTGTGATGTGATATGGTCAGGACGTGATGATATATAAATTGTTGTATGAGATGATCATGTTTTGTAGAAGTTATCAGCAACTGGCAGAAGCCATATGGTTGTCGCTTTATTGTATGAAATGCAATCGCCATGTAATTGCTTTACTTTATCACTAAGTGGTAGCGATAGTCATAGAAGCAATAGTTGGCGAGACAACCACGATGCTTCGATGAAAGATCAAGATGTCAAGTCGGTGACGATGGTGATTATGACGGTGCTTTGGAGATGGAGATCAAAGGCACAAGATGATGATGGCCATATCATATCACTTATATTGATTGCATGTGATGTTTATCCTTTATGCATCTTATTTTGCTTAGTTCCGCAGTAGCATTATAAGGTGATCCCTTACTAAAATTTCAAGGTATAAGTGTTCTCCCTGAGTATACACCGTTGCGACAGTTCTTCATGCCGAGACACCACGTGACGATCGGGTGTGATAAGCTCTACATTCACATACAACGGGTGCAACCCAGTTTTGCACACGCAGAATACTCGGGTTAAACATGACAAGCCTAGCATATGCAGATATGGCCTCGGAACACTTGAGACCGAAAGGTCGAGCGTGAATCATATAGTAGATATGATGAACATAGCGGTGTTCACCATTGAAAACTACTCCATCTCACGTGATGATCGGACATGGTTTAGTTGATTTTGATCACGTGATCATTTAGATGACTAGAGGGATGTCTATCTAAGTGGGAGTTCTTAAGTAATATGATTAATCGAACTTTAATTTTTCATGAATTTAGTCCTGATAGTATTTTGCAAATTATGTTGTAGATCAATAGCTCGCGTTATAGCTTCCCTATGTTTTTTATATGTTCCTATAGAAAACTAAGTTGAAAGATGACAATAGCAATGATGCGGACTAGGTCTGTGATCTGAGGTGTATCATCATTGCTGCATAGAAGAATTATGTCCTTGATGCACCGCTAGGTGACAGACCTATTGCAGGAGCATATGCAGACGTTATGAACGTTTGGCTAGCTCAGTATGATGACTACTTGATAGTTTAGTGCACCATACTTACGGTTTAGAACCGGGACTTCAAAAACGTTTTTGACACGTCACGGAGCATGTGAGCTGTTCCAAGAGCTGAAATTGGTATTTCTGACTCATGCCCGTGTCAAGAGGTATGAGACCTCTGACAAGTACTTTGCCTAAAAGATGGAGGAGAATTTCTCAACTAGTGAGCATGTGCTCAGAATGTCTGGGTACTACAATCACTTGAATCAAGTGGGAGTTAATCTTCCAGATAAGATAGTGATTGACAGAGTTCTCTAGTCACCATCACTAAGATACTGGAACTTCATGATGAACTATAGTATGCAAGGGATGACGAAAACGATTCCCGAGCTCCTCGTGATGCTGAAATCGACGAAGGTAGAAATCAAGAAAGAGCATCAAGTGTTGATGATTAAACAAGACCACTAGTTTCAAGAAAAGGGCAAAGGGAAAGAAAGGGAACTTCAAGAAGAATGGCAAGAAAGTTGTCACTCCCGTGAATAAGCCCAAAGCTGGACCTAAGCCTGAAACTGAGTGCTTCTACTGCAAAGGAAATGGTCACTGGAAGTGGAACTGCCCCAAATATTTGGCGGATAAGAAGGATGGCAAAGTGAACAAAGGTATATTTGATATACATATTATTGACGTGTACCTTACTAGTTCTCGTAGTAATCCCTGGGTATTTGATACTTGTTCGGTTGCTAAGATTAGTAACTCGAAACATGAGTTGCAGAATAAATAGAGACTAGTTGAGGATGAAGTGACGATGTGTGATTGATATGATCATCATCGAGCACTCCCTATACTTTTGGGATTAGTGTTGAACCTAAATAAATGTTACTTGGTGTTTGAGCATGAATATGATTAGATCATGTTAATTGCAATACGGTTATACATTTAAGACAAAGAATAATTGTTATTCTGTTTACATGAATAAAACCTTCTATGGCCATGCACCCAATGTTGATGGTTTATTGAGTCTCGATCGTGGTAATACACATATTCATAGTATTGGTGCCAAAAGATGCAAAGTTGATAATGATAGTGCAACTTATTTGTGGCACTACTGTTGGGGTCATATCAGTGTAAAGCGCTTAAAGAAACTCCATGCTGATGAACTTTTGGAATCACTTGATTATGGATCATCTGATGCTTGCGAACCGTGCCTTATGGGCAAGATGACTAAAACTCCGTTCTCCGGAACAATGGAACGAGCTAGTGACTTATTGGAAATAATACATACCGGTGTATGCGGTCCAATGAGTGTTGATGCTCGTGGCGGGTATCGTTATTTTCTGACATGCACAGATGATTTGAGCAGATATGGGTATATCTACTTAATGGAACACAAGTCTGAAACATTTGAAAAGTTCAAACAGTTTCAGAGTGAAGTGGAGAATCATCGTAACAAGAAAATAAAGTTTCTACTATCTGATTGTGGAGGAGAATATGTGAGTTACGAGTTTGGCCTTCATTTAAAACAATGTGGAATAGTTTCACATTTCACGCCACCTGGAACACCATAGCGCAATGGTGTGTCCGAACATCGTAACCGCACTTTATTGGATATGGTGCGATCTATGATGTCTCTTACCGATTTACCACTATCGTTTTGGGGTTATGCATTAGAGACTGCTACATTCAGGTTAAACAGGGCACCATCAAAATCCGTTGAGACGACGCCTTATGAACTGTGGTTTGGCAAGAAACCAAAGTTGTCGTTTCTTAAAGTTTGTGGCTGCGATGCTTATGTGAAAAAGCTTCAACCTGATAAGCTTGAACCCAAATCGGAGAAGTGCATTTTCATAGGATACTCAAAGGAAACTGTTGGGTACACCTTCTATCACATATCCAAAGGCAAGATATTCGTTGCTAAGGATGGATCCTTTCTAGAGAAGGAGTTTCTCTCTAAAGAAGTGAGTGGGAGGAAAGTAGAGCTTGATGAGGTAATTGTACCTTCTCCCTTATTGGAAAGTAGTTCATCATAGAAATCAGTTCTAGTGATTCCTACACCAATTAGTGAGGAAGCTACTAATGATGATCATGAAACTTCAGATCAAGTTACTACCAAACCTTGTAGGTCTTCCAGAGTACGATCCGCACCAGATTGGTACGGTAATCCTGTTCTGGAAGTCATGTTATTATACCATGATGAACCTACGAACTATGAGGAAGCAATGATGAGCGCAGATTCAAAATGTCTTGAGGCCATGAAATCTGAGATGGGATCCATATATGAAGTACAAAGTTTGGACTTTGGTGGACTTGCCCGATGATCGGCAAGCCATAGAAAATAAATGGATCTTCAAGAGGAAGACGAACATTGATAGTAGTGTTACTATCTATAAACATCGACTTGTCGCAAAAGGTTTTCGATAAGTTCAAGGTGTTGACTACAATGAGATTTTTTTTCAACTACAGCGATGCTTAAATCCGTCCAAATCATGTTAGCAGTTGCCATAGTTTACGAAATCTGGCAAATGGATGTCAAAACTGCATTCCTTAAATGGATATTTCTTAAATAAGAGTTGTATATGATGCAATCAGATGGTTTTGTATATCCTAAAGGTACTAACAAGGTGTGCAAGCTCCAGCAATCCATCTATGGACTGGTGCAAGCATCTTGGAGTTGGAATATACGCTTTGATGAGTTGATCAGAGCATATAGTTTTATACAGACTTGCGGTGAAGCCTGTATTTACAAAAAGTGAGTGGGAGCACTACAGCCTTTCTGATAAGTATATGTGAATGACATATTGTTGATCAGAAACAATGTAGAATTTTCTGGAAAGCTTAAAGGAGTATTTGAAAGGAGTTTTTCAAAGAAAGACCTCGGTGAAGCTACTTATATCAAAACATTTGATAAGTTTTTTCAATGAGTACATACCTTGACAAGATTTTGAAGTAGTTCAAAATGGAACAACCAAAGAAGGAGTTCTTGCCTGTGTTTCTAGGTGTGAAGTTGAGTAAGACTCAAAGCCCGACCACAGCAGAAGATAGAGAGAGAATGAAAGTCATTCCCTACGCCTCAGCCATAGGTTCTATAAAGTATGCCATGCTATGTACCAGACCTATTGTATACCCTGCCCTGAGTTTGGCAAGGGAGTACAATAGTGATCTAGGAGTAGATCACTGGACATTGGTCAAAATTATCCTTGAAGACTAAGGAAATATTTCTCGGTTATGGAGGTGATATAGAGTTTGTCGTAAAGAGTTACATCGATGCAAGCGTTGACATCGATCTGGATGACTTCGAGTCTCGATCTGGATACATATTGAAAAGTGGGAGCAATTAGCTAGAGTAGCTCCTTGCAGAGCATTGTAGACATAGAAATTTGCAAAATACATATGGATCTGAATATGGCAGACCCATTGACTAAACTTCTCTCACAAGCAAAGCATGATAACACCTTAGTACTCTTTGGGTGTTAATCACATTGCGTTGTGAACTAGATTATTTACTCTAGTAAACCCTTTGGGTGTTAGTCACATGGCGCTGTGAACTAATCACATAAAGATGTGAACTATTGGTGTTAAATCACATGACGATGTGAACTAGCAAGTGGGAGACTGAAGGAATTATGCCCTAGATGCAATAATAAAAATATTTCCTTATTTCATGATAAATGTTTATTATTCATGCTAGAATTGTAATAACCGGAAACTTAGTACATGTGTGCATACATAGACAAAACAAAGTGTCCCTAGTATGCCTCGACTTGACTAGCTCATTAATCAAAGATGGTTATGTTTCTTGACCATAGACATGTGTTGTCATTTGATGAACGAAATCACATCATTAGGAGAATGATGTGATGGACAAGACCCATTCGTTAGCTTAGCATTATGATCATTACAGTTTTATTGCTACAACTTTCTTCATGACTTATACATGTTCCTCAGACTATGAGATTATGCAACTCCCTAATACCGGAGGAACACCTTGTGTGCTATCAAACTAACAATGTAACTGGGTGATTATAAAGATGCTCTACAGGTGTCTCCGAAGGTGTTTGTTGGGTTGGCCTAGATCGAGATTAGGATTTGTCACTCCGTGTTTCGGAGAGGTATCTCTGGGCCCTCTCGGTAATGCTCATCACTATAAGCCTTGCAAGCATTGTGACTAATGAGTTAGTTGCGGGATGATGCATTAAGGAACAAGTAAAGAGACTTTCCGGTAACGAGATTGAACTAGGTATTGAGATACCGACGATCGAACTCGGGCAAGTAACATACCGACGACAAAGGGAACAGCGTATGTTGTTATGCGGTTTGACCGATAAAGATCTTCGTACAATATGTAGGAACCAATATGAGCATCCAGGTTCTGCTATTGGTTATTGATCTAAAGTGAGTCTCGTTCATGTCTACATAGTTCACGAACCAGTAGGGTCCGCACGCTTAACATTCGATGACGATTGGTATTATGAGTTTATGTGTTTTGATGTACCGAAGGTTGTTCGGAGTCCCGGATGTGATCATGGACATGAAGAGGAGTCTCGAAATGGTTGAGACATAAATATTGATATATTGGAAGGCTATGTTTGGATACCGAAAAGGTTCTGAGTGGTTCGGGCATTTTTTCGGAGTACCGGGAGGTTACCGGAACCCCTCGGGGAGTTAATGGGCCTTAATGGGCCATGGTGGAAGATAGGAGGAGGCGGACAAGGTGGGGGTGCCCCCCGCAAGACCAATCCGAACTGGGAAGGGGGCCGACCCCCCATTCCTTCTCTCTCTCTCCCTCTTCCTTCTTCTCCTACTCAAACTAGGGACGGGGGAAACCTACTCCTACTGGGAGTAGGACTCCCCCCTTGGGCGCGCCATAGAGAGGGCCGGCCCTCCCCTCTTCCACTCCTCTATATAACGGGGAGGGGGCACCCCATAGACACACAAGTTGATTGTTTAGCCGTGTGCGGTGCCCCCCTCCACAGATTTCCACCTCGGTCATATCGTTGTAGTGCTTAGGCGAAGCCCTGCGTCGATAACCTTCATCATCACCATCATCACGCCATCGTGCTGACGAAACTCTCCCTCGACCTCAGCTGGATCTAGAGTTCGTGGGACGTCACCAAGCTGAACGTGTGCAGATCGCAGAGGTGCTGTACCATCAGTGCTAGGATCGGTCGGACCGTGAAGACGTACGATTACATCAACCACGTTTTCATAACGCTTCTGCTTTCGGTCTACGAGGGTACGTAGACAACACTCTCCCTATCGTTGCTATGAATCACCTAGATAGATCTTGCATGATCGTAGGAATTTTTTTTGAAATTATTGCGTTCCTCTACATTAGTGCTTTGGTCCGGTACTTTATTAAAAGGAGGCCTTAATATCCCTTAGATTCCAATAGGACCCTGTGCTACCTCTTGAGCACTGCGTTGGTTTTCCCTTGAAGAGGAAAGGGTGATGCAGCAAAGTAGCGTAAGTATTTCCCTCAGTTTATGACAACTAAGGTATCAATCCAGTAGGAGGCTCCTCACAAGTCCCTCGCACCTACACAAACAAACAAGAACCTCGCAACCAACGCTATAAAGGGGTTGTCAATCCCTTCACGGTAACTTGCGAAAGTGAGATATGATAGAGATAATAAGATAAGATAAATATTTTTGGTATTTTGATGATATAGATTGAAAAGTAAAGATTGCAAAATAAAGTAGATTGGAAACTTATATGATAAAAGATAGACCCGGGGGCCATAGGTTTCACTAGTGGCTTCTCTAAAGATAGCATAAGTATTACGGTGGGTGAACAAATTACTGTCGAGCAATTGATAGAAAAGTGCATAGTTATGAGAATAGCTAGGCATGATCATGTATATAGGCATCACGTCCGCGACAAGTAGACCGACTCCTGCCTGCATCTACTACTATTACTCCACACATCGACCGCTATCCAGCATGTATCTAGAGTATTAAGTTCATAAGAACAGAGTAACACATTAAGCAAGATGACATGATGTAGAGGGATAAACTCAAACAATATGATACAAACCCCATCTTTTTATCCTCGATGGCAACAATACAATATGTGTCTTGCTGCCCCTGCTGTCACTGGGAAAGGACACCGCAAGATTGAACCCAAAGCTAAGCACTTCTCCCATTGCAAGAAAGATCAATCTAGTAGGCCAAACCAAACTGATAATTCGAAGAGACTTGCAAAGATAACAAATCATAAATAAAAGAATTCAGAGGAGATTCAAATATTTCTCATAGATAAACTTGATAATAGACCCCAATTCATCGGATCTCGACAAACACATCGTAAAAATAGTTACATTGAATAGATCTCCAAGAAGATCGAGGAGAACTTTGTATTGAGAATCAAAGAGAGAGAAGAAGCCATCTAGCTAATAAGTATGGACCCGAAGGTCTATGGTAAACTACTCACAACTCATCGGAGAGGCTATGGTATTGATGTAGAAGCCCTCCATGGTCGATTCCCCCTCCGGCGGAGCACCAACGAAGGCTCCAATATATGATCTCGTGAATACAGAAGGTTGCGGCGGTGGAAATATGGTTTCGTGGTGCTCCTGGATGTTCTCAGGGTACGCGGATATATATAGGAGGAAGAAGTAGGTTGGTGGATCCACGAGGGGCCCACGAGGGTAGGGGGCGCGCCCACCCCCCTAGGGCATGCCGGGCACCCTCGTGCGTGCCTTGACTGCTTCTTGACATCCACTCCAAGTCTCCTGGGTTGCGTTTGTTCCAAAAAGATCGCTCCCGAAGGTTTCATTCCGTTGGGACTCCGTTTGATATTCCTTTTCTTCGAAATACTGATATAGGGAAAAAAACAACAATTCGGGCTGGGCCTCCGGTTAGTAGGTTAGTCCCAAAAATGATATAAAAGTATAAAGTAAAGCCCATAAACATCCAAAACGGGTAACATAATAGCATGGAACAATAAAAAATTATAGATACGTTGGAGACGTATCAAGCATCCCCAAGCTTAATTCCTGCTCGTCCTCGAGTAGGTAAATGATAAAAACAGAATTTTTGATGTGGAATGCTTCCTAGCATATTTTCCATGTAATTTTCTTTATTGTGGCATGAATGTTCAGATCCAAATGATTCAAGATAAAAGTTCATATTGACATAAAAATAGTAGTACTTCAAGCATACTAACAAAGTAATCATGTCTTCTCAAAATAACATGGCCAAAGAAAGCTATCCCTCCAAAATCATATAGTCTGGCTATGCTCTATCTTCATCACACAAAATATTTAATCATGCACAACCCCGGTTTCAGCCGAGGAATTGTTTCATGCTTTAGTATTTTCAAACTTTTTCTATCTTCACGCAATACATGAGCGTGAGCCATGGACATAGCACTATATGTGGAATAGAATGGTGGTTGTGGAGAAGACAGAAAGAGAGAAGATAGTCTCACATCAACTAGGCGTATCAATGGGCTATGGAGATGCCCATTAATAGATAACAATGTGAGTGAGTAGGGATTGCCATGCAACGGATGCACTAGAGCTATAAGTGTATGGAAGCTCAAAAAGAAACTAAGTGGGTGTGCATCCAACTTGCTTGCTCACGAAGACCTAGGGCATTTTGAGGAAGCCCATCATTGGAATATACAAGCCAAGTTCTATAATGAAAAATCCCCACTAGTATATGAAAGTGACAACATAGGAGACTCTTTATCATGAAGATCATGGTGCTACTTTGAAGCACAAGTGTGGTAAAAGGATAGTACATTGTCCCTTCTCTCTTTTTCTCTCATTTTTTTATTTGGCCTTTCTCTTTTTTTTTAAAGTCCAGAGTCTCATCCCGACTTGTGGGGGAATCATAAGCTCCATCATCCTTTCCTCACTTGGGACAATGCTCTAATAATGAAGATCATCACACTTTTATTTACTTACAACTCAAGAATTACAACTCGATACTTAGAACAAAATATGACTCTATATGAATGCCTCTGGCGGTGTACCGGGATATGCAATGAATCAAGTGTGACATGTATGAAATAATTATCAAGGTGGCTTAGCCACAAATACAATGTCAACTACATGATCATGCAAAAGCAATATGACAATGATAGAGAGTGTCATAATAAACAGAACAATGAAAAGTTGCATGGCAATATATCTCGGAATGGCTATGGAAATGCGATAATAAGTAGGTATGGTGGCTGTTTTGAGGAAGGCATATGGTGGGTGTATGGTACCGGCAAAAGTTGCGCGGCACAAGAGAGGCTAGCAATGGTGGAAGGGTGAGAGTGCGTATAATCCATGGACTCAACATTAGTCATAAAGAACTCATATACTTATTGCAAAAATCTACAAGTAATCAAAACAAAGTATTACACGCATGCTCCTAGGGGAAGGGTTGGTAGGAGTTAACCATCGCGCGACCCCGACCTCCACACATAAGGAAGACAATCAATAAATACATCATGCTCCAACTTCATCACATAACGGTTCACCATAAGAGCATGCTACGGGAATCACAAACCTTAACACAAGTATTCCTTAAATTCATAATTACCCAACTAGCATGACTCTAATATTACCATCCTCATATCTCAAAACAATTGTCAAGCATCAAATTGATCATAGTATCCAATTCACTTTCTATGATAATTTTTATTATACCCAACTTGGATGCCCATCATTCTAGGACCAATTTTATATCCATAGAAAATACCATGCTGTTCTAAAAGAATCTCAAAATAATATAAGTGAAGCATGAGAGATCAATAATTTCTACAAAATCAAGCCACCGTCGTGCTCTAAAAAGATATAAGTGAAGTACTAGACCAAAATTGTCTAGCTCAAAAGATATAAGTGAAGCACATAGAGTAATATAATAAATTCCAAATCATGTGTGTCTCTCCCAAAAGGTGTGTATAACAAGGATGATTGTAAACTGAAAAGCAAAGACTCATGTCATACAAGATGCTCCAAGCAAAACACATATCATGTGGTGAGTAAAAATATAGCTCCAAGTAAAGTTACCGATAGACGAAAATGAAAGAGGGGATGCCTTTTGGGGAATCCCCAAGCTTAGGCTTTTGGTTGTCCTTGGATTATCTTGGGGTTCCATGGGCATCCCCAAGCTTAGGCTCTTACCACTCCTTATTCCATAGTCCATCAAATCTTTACCCAAAACTTGAAAACTTCATAACACAAAACTCAACAGGAAATCTCATAAGCTCCATTAGTGCAAGAAAGAAAAACCACCACTTAAGGTACTGTAATGAACTCATTCTTTAGTTATATTGGTGTTAAACCTACTGTATTCCAACTTCTCTATGGTTCATGCCCCCCGATACTAGCCATAGATTCATCAAAATAAGCAAACAACACACGAAAAACAGAATCTGTCAAAAACAGAACAGTCTGTAGTAATCTGTAACTTTAGAATACTTATGGAACTCTAAAAATCCTACCAAAATAGGAAGTCCTAGTAAATTTGTCTATTTATCTAATGCAAAAAGAATCAACTTAAAAACACGTTTCTGTGATTTATTAAAATTATTCTCGTGCGTGCAAAAGTTTCTGTTTTTCAGCAGAATCAAATTAACTATCACCCAAGATTATCCTATAGGTTCTACTTGGCACAAAGACTAATTAAAACATAAAACCACATCTAAACAGAAGCTAGATGAATTATTTACTACTAAACATAAGGAAGGAACAAAAATAAAATTGGTTTGCCTTCCAACAAGCGCTATCGTTTAACGCCCCTTGCTAGGCATAAAAGCGAGAATAAATCTAAGTATTGCCATCTTTGGTATTCAATTCTTCAATAGAACACTTATAACCTTTAGGAGTTTCTTTCTTTTTAGTAATGATTAAACGCCTAGGCAAGAAATCGAGAAATTCACTTGTAGCAAAAGGTATGATAGTGAGAAAATTCGGATGAACACTTATTGATTTGAGATCCGCATTTTCCTTACTAGAATATTCACCCTTATTTTTAGGAACATACATAAATTTGGCAATTTTGGTAGGAGGAGTTGGAGTATTTTTCACGGATGAAAAGGCAGACCCCAAGTTGGTAATAATATCCTCAAGTTTACCGATTCTTATAGAATCAAGATCTATTCTTTCGTTAAGAATAGGTTATTTCTCTTTAAAAAAATTCAAAGTAACTCCAACCCTAGATCCATATTGGGTAATTTGGTTGTGGATCTTTTTATCCAAATTTTCAATCAACCCAACAGCGGCAACTTTATTTTCAATAATTTCAAGCCTTTGCATCACATGTTCCAAAGTTAAAACAGTTCCATTAACCAAAAGAGGGGGTGGACCAAACAAATCTAACATAGCATTATAAGCATCAAAAGCATGGCTACCCAAGAAATTCCCTCAGGTAATGGTATCAAGGATATATCTATTCCAAGGAGTAATGCCTACATAAGAATTGCGAAGAATAACAGAAGTGGATTGCTTCCTAGTAGATCTATTTTGAGCATTGCAAATTCTATGCCAAGCATATTTTAGATTTTCTCCCTCCCTTTTGTTTAAAATTAAGAACTTCATGATCGGGAGTACTAATGATGATAGGTGGACTAGCCATAACGAAGAAATAAACGAACTAACGCACGAGCACACAAGAGGCAAACGAAAGAGAGGAGGCAAACGGAAAAGAGAGGGCGAATAAAACGGCAAGGGTGAAGTGGGGGAGAGGAAAACGAGAGGCAAATGGCAAATAATGTAATGCGAGGGAGATGAGTTTGTGATGGTTACTTGGTATGTCTTGACTTGAGCGAAGACCTCCCCGGCAGCGGCGCCAGAAATCCTTCTTGCTACCTCTTGAGCACTGCGTTGGTTTTCCCTTGAAGAGGAAAGGGTGATGCAGCAAAGTAGCATAAGTATTTCCCTCAGTTTTTGAGAACCAAGGTATCAATCCAGTAGGAGGCTCCTCACAAGTCCCTCGCACCTACACAAACAAACAAGAACCTCGCAACCAACGCGATAAAGGGGTTCTCAATCACTTCTGGGTAACTTGCAAAAGTGAGATCTGATAGAGATAATAAGATAAGATAAATATTTTTGGCATTTTTATGATATATATTGAAAAGTAAAGATTGCAAAATAAAGTAGATTGGAAACTTATATGATAAAAGATAGACCCAAGGACCATAGGTTTCACTAGTGGCTTCTGTCAAGATAGCATAAGTATTACGGTGGGTGAACAAATTACTGTCGAGCAATTGATAGAAAAGTGCATAGTAATCAGAATATCTAGGCATGATCATGTATATAGGAATCACGTCCGCGACAAGTAGACTGACTCCTGCCTACATCTACTACTATTACTCCACACATCGACCGCTATCCAGCATGCATCTAGAGTATTAAGTTCATAAGAACTGAGTAACACATTAAGCAAGATGACATGATGTAGAGGGATAAACTCAAGCAATATGATATAAACCCCATCTTTTTATCCTCGATGGCAACAATACAATACGTGCCTTGCTTCCCCTGATGTCACTGGGAAAGGTCACCACAAGTTTGAACCCAAAGCTAAGCACTTCTCCCATTGCAAGAAAGATCAATCTAGTAGGCCAAACCAAACTGATAATTCGAAGAGACTTGCAAAGATAACAAATCATACATAAAAGAATTCAGAGGAGATTCAAATATTTCTCATAGATAAACTTGATCATAAACCCACAATTCATCGGATCTCGACAAACACACCGCAAAAAGAGTTACATCAAATAGATCTCCAAGAAGATCGAGGCGAACTTTGTATTGAGAATCAAAGAGAGATAAGAATCCATCTAGCTAATAACTATAGACCTGAAGGTCTGTGGCAAACTACTCACAACTCATTGGAGAGGCTGTGGTGTTGATGTAGAAGCCCTCCGTGGTCGATCCCCCCTCCAACGGAGCGCCGGCGAAGGCTCCAAGATGGGATATCATGGATACAGAAGGTTGCGGCGGTGGAAATAGTGTTTCGTGGTGCTCCTGGATGTTCTCAGTGTACATGGATATGTATAGGAGGAAGAAGTAGGTCGGTGGAGCCATGAGGGTCCCACGAGGGTGGGGGCATGCCGGGCACCCTCGTGGCCGCCTCGACTGCTTCTTGATGTCCACTCCAAGTCTCCTGGGTTGCGTTTGTTCCAAAAAGATCGCTCTCGAAGGTTTCATCTAGTTTGGACTCCGTTTGATATTCCTTTTCTTCGAAACACTGAAATAGGCAAAAAAAATAGCAATTCGGGCTGGGCCTCCGGTTAATAGGTTAGTCCCCAAAATGATATAAAAGTATAAAGTAAAGCCCAAAAACATCCAAAACGGGTAACATAATAGCATGGAACAATCGAAAATTATAGATACGTTGGAGACGTATCACCCCGCTACCACGGGAGGGTAGGACAAAAGATGTCATGAAAATTCTTTCCATAAGCACGTATGACTATATTCGTAATATATGCCTACATATTACATTGATGAACTGGAGCTAGTTCTATGTCACCCTATGTTATAACTGTTGCATGATGAATTGCATCCGACATAATTATCCATCATTGATCCATTGTCTATGAGCTTTTCAAATATTGATCTTTGATTAGTTACTTCTCCATTGCCGCTGTTACGATTGCTACAAAACTGCTACTATTACTTTCGCCACCATTACCGTTACTTCCATACTACTTTGCTACTAAATACTTTGCTACAAATATTAAGTTTTTCAGGTGTGGTTGAATTGACCACTCAGCTGCTAATACTTGAGAATATTCTTTGGCTCCCCTTGTGTCGAATCAATAAATTTGGGTTGAATACTCTACCCTCGAAAACTATTGTGATCGCCTATACTTGTGGGTTATCAGATCATCACCTCATTCAACGCACGATAATCTTCAACCATTCTCAAGGATCCATCCTTCTTCTCAACTAGAAGCACTGGGGCTCCCCAAGGAGATGAACTCGGTCGGATATAACCTTTCTCCAATAGTTTCTTAATATGCTTCTTAATTTCCTCCAGATCATTTGCAGGCATCCAGCACGGTCTCTTGGATATTGGCCCGGTGCCTGGCAACAACTCGATCAAAAACTCTATGTCTTGGTCGGGTGGCATGCCTGGCAATTTCTCCGGGAATACATCGGGGTAATCCTTCACTTACGGTACTTCCTCCTGAATAACTCCCTAAAGAGAATTCACCCGAGTCCTCCTTGGCATGTGCCTCGAGACATACTTGATCCGTTTTCCCTCTGGGTGGTGAGAAGAATTGACTTACTGGCACAATCGGTGTTTCCCTCGTACTTGGATAGCCAATCCTTGCCTAGGATCACGTCCAATCCTTACGATTCTAGGATAATGAGGTCTATGGGAAAAACATGTCTACATATGGTCAATGGAAACTAGAAACAACCCCGACTAGCCATATGCTCTACTTAAGGGCTACGGTCAGCAACTTAAATTTTTCCAGAAATCCCCTTGATATGAATGAATGCGATTCACCAGTGTAAAAAAGAACAGGTGTTGCAAATGCATTAATCAAAAACTTACCAACAACTGCGTCAGGCTGCTCGTCAATTTCCTCCATATTGACGTGTTTCACATGATCTCTGGTGAAAGGATTGGGCTACTTTCCAAGCTTCCATTGCCATTCCCATTCTTCGCCTTGGGACATTCTGTGGCGTAGTGTCTGGTCTTTCCGCACTTGAAGCAGGTAATGTGACTCGGATCTTTGTTTGCAGGTGTTGCGGGGTTGAGACGATTCTGATTGTTGTTTCCTCTATTCCCATTGCCATTCCTACGGCCATTATGGTTATGCCCATTTCCTCCATGATGAGAATGACATCCATGGTTATGGTGATTGTGTCCACTGTACTTGCTAGATCCTGATCCATTGTTTCCCGAGTATGGGATATAGTGGGGCTTCTGCTGAGTTCCAAAGTTATACTTCCCTGTCCGTAGTTCCTCTTGTGGTTCTCTATCTCCTGCTGCTTGCCTTCCAGAATGAGAGCCTTGTCAACCAAATCTTGAAGTTATTGAAGGTACCCACGAGCAACTGAAGTCCTAGATCATGATTCAGTCCCTCCAAAAATTTCTCCTGTTTAGTGGCATCTGTGGCCACATCTCCTGAGACGCATCAGGCTAACTGGTTGAACTCATCCACGTACTGCCCCACAATACGATTTCCCCGTCGTAAGTTGCGGAACTCACGCTTCTTCAGACTCATGGCTCCAGCTAAGACATGAGCAATGCAGAAGGCCCGCTGAAACTGATCCCATGTGACTATTGCAATGGGATAGGTACCAGTGTAATTCTCCCACCAAGAGGCTGCTGGTCCATCTAGTTGATGTGCGGCAAAGTGCACCTTCTCAGCATCAGTGCAACTCCCTTCTGATTTTCCGGAGCCAGTCATCTGCGATGATCGGATCGGTGCTGCTGGAGAATACTGGTGGGTTCAACTTCAGAAAACGAGTAAGGTTATGAACTTGGGGTGGTGGTTGTGGGTTGTTACTGTTGTTCTGGTTTTGGTTCTGGTTCTGGATGAGCATCTGCATGAGGGTCTTCTGGGTTTGGATCAACTGGGTAAGTTTCGGCAGAAAGTTGGATCCGTGGTCACGTCTTGGAGGCATCTGATGGGTTGAGAGTGGGTGAGAAATTACAATAAAATAAGGGCCTAATGAGAAATTACACTACCCATATGCATATGAGACAAATAATTTCCAAATCACACCACTCAATTTCAATCAAGGTTCACATAATTGGGTCTAAGTTAACTATTACAAATCTCACCAACGGGCTTGAACCACTCGGAAAACTCTAATGGAAAATACATCGAATTTCTAATATCTAAATTGGTGGTCGGCTAGAAGTTCTGATCGGTAGAAGATTCCATGCCATCATCTCCATTGTCCAGCTTCTTCTCGGCTGCTTCTAGCTTTTTCTTCAGGTCTTCATACTTCTCCTGTAGTAAGCTGATTCCATCGCGGGTTTCCTTGAGTTCATCCTCCAGCTTGATATTCTGGATGATCGGCTTCTTGGTTTCCTTCATGCTAGCGCACATCTGATTCTCAAATCGTCGGATGTACTAGTCCATATCCTGTATGTATGACACGATTGACTCATCTTTCCTGATGCGAACCATTTACCATTGGTGATCCCGACGTCCGAATATCCTGTAGATAGTGTCTTCAAGATCCTTGTTGTACTCCTCACAAATGCATCCAAAGGTGAGGTGTGCGGACATACTCCTGCCTAAGCTCTAGGTTGGTGCATCAAAGGTAAAGTCGATAGGTTCCATAGTCAGTACAAAGGTCCTCCCAGGGATACAAACTTCAATCATCCAACATTTCTCCTTCGGCAAGGTCGCTGTGAAGGTCCCAGTGAAAGTGGGTAGGGTGATGTTCAGATACTTCACGACTTCCTTTAGGTGTCGTCCGAAGGGCATGGTCTCGTTGGGCTGAGCAAACCTTGTCATAGGGTTCGACATCTATATTATTGAAATAGAGAAGAATTAGAAATGAATAGAGAAGAGCATAAGACCAACAAATATATATGGAAATTGTGAAATGAGGTTTTTCCATCCTATGGCTTTTCCATTCCTAGTGGCTGCGTCCTACAAATCGGCGTGTGCTCAAAATACAATGCTTGTAGATGAGGATTGGTATGTGAGATTCATGCAAGTTATGAGAGAAATAATAATTAAGAGTAACTTTAAGGTGGACACGTTAACACAACTCTGGGTGGAATGGTTGGGGCACCTTGAGAATACAATGCTTATCCTAGGGGATCCCGGAGAACCTGTGTGATCACCCTACGGAATGCCACCCAAGCTAAAAGGGATCATACGATATTTCATGCCTAGAAACTTCCATGTGCAGCCACAAGCCAATATGGGCTCTGGCATAGTTGTGTAAGTTTGTGTGAGCCTTTCCGGGTAGGCTAAAAGATATAGGGGAAAGTAGGTGTACCGGCCTATTCAGGGTTAAGGGGAACACATTCAGAAAGACTATGTCTCGATCTTTCGATCATGGAGGTGGTCGAGTCTTGTGGGGAAAAGTGTGCAAACCTCTGCAGAGTGTACAAACTAATCATGATTAGCCGTGTCCCCGGCTATGGACAAATTTGAGTATCTAGAAGTGAATTATTGGTTGATCTCTGATAACCCACAAGTATAGCGGATGGCAATAGTTTTTGAGGGTAGAGTATTCAACTCAAATTTATTGATTCGACACAAGGGGAGCCAAAGAATATTCTCAAGTATTAGCAGCTGAGTTGTCAATTCAACCACACCTGGAAGACTTAATATCTGCAGCAAAGTATTTAGTAGCAAAGTAGTATGGAAGTAACAGTAACGGTGGCAAAAGTAACAGTAGCAGTTTTGTAGTAATCGTAATAGTGGCAGCGGAGAAGTAACTAAGCAAAGATCAATATGTGAAAAGCTCATAGGCAATGGATCAATGATGGATAATTATGTCGGATGCAATTCATCATGAAACAGTTATAACATAGGGTGACACATAACTAGCTCCAGTTCATCAATGTAATGTAGGCATGTATTCCGAATATAGTCATACGTGCTTATGTAAAAGAACTTACATGACATCTTTTTCCCTACCCTCCCGTGGCAGCAGGGTCCTATTGGAAACTAAGGGATATTAAGGCCTCCTTTTAATATATACCGGACCAAAGCATTAACACTTAGTGAATACATGAACTCCTCAAACTATGGTCATCACCGGGAGTGGTCCCAATTATTGTCACTTCGGGGTTGCCGGATCATAACACATAGTAGGTGACTATTGACTAGCAAGATATGATCAAGAACTCACATATATTCATGAAAACATAATAGGTTCAGATCTGAAATCATGGCACTTGGGCCCTAGTGACAAGCATTCACTACAAAAAAATTACACTTCCATGATGATACATGTTTGTCACAGTAGGTCGCGTTTTTTGTCATACATGTACATCCATGACAATTTTATGACAGAATCAAGATAGTCATGCATGTGCTGTCGTAGAAGTGTTCCATGACATTACCAAAATTATCATCACGAAAATGTCCACTTCCATGACGATAAATCGCGCGTCACAGAAGTGCTTTCGTCAAGGGTGACCGACACGTCGCATCCACCGTAACGGAACGTCGTTAAGCTATCAGGTCCGGTTTTGGATCCATAACCCACTAACAGCCACGACCAATGCCAATTTTCCACATGTAAAATTCTCATTGGCCCACGGAACTACGCGTCAGCTCCACGTTGGCACAGGTGTCACTCATCCAACGGTCGAGATGGGCCTATGATATGTTGACACGTGGACGGGCCCAAAAGTGGCCCATAAAGTATAAATGGGCCGACCCAACTGAAGGCCCATAAGATTTAGCGGACCATAATGGGCCGGCCCAGCTAAAGGCCCACAAGATTTTGCAGACCATTATGGTCCGGCCCAGCTAAAGGCCCACAAGATTTAGCGGACCACAATGGGACTGCTCAGCTAAAGGCCCACAAGATTTTGCAGACCATAATGGGATGGCCCAGCTAAAGGCCCAACATTCTCTGTTAAGGCCCGTATGGCTAGTGTCAAATCGGCCCGTGAACAGCCTATCCTAAACTTGTCATCATCGTGGCCCATGGTCACTTCTGGCCCGTTAATAGTTTGCTAAGTATTTGGGCTGAATTAGGGCCCGGTGTATTTCCGGCCTGTTAAAGGTCCTGCTTCATTTGGGCCCATTTACAGGCCATTGAAACTTTCGGCCCTTAAACGACTGTGAAGGATTTGGGTCATATTCGGCCATGTCTGACATTTGGCCTGTTAGAGGTCCACTATATATTTGGGCCACTTGCGGCCTGTTGTGGTTTTCGGCCTGTTAACGTTGGACAAAAACCATGGGCCATATGTGGCCCAACATCACATCGGGCCCATTAACGGCCCATATAAAATTGACGATTATCTAGCCCGACCGAACTTCCGGCCTATTAAAGGCCCATGTATTAGGTCGGTGCATTTACGTCCCGTCCGAATTTTGGCCTGTCAAAGATCCACATCGTAAATGGGCCACCATTTCGGCCTGCTAGGACTAGTGGGTTATTTGGCCCAATCAGGGCCCAATCTAACTTTCGGTCTATTAAAGGCCCATGTTTTTTATGGGCTCGAGATATTTACACCTGTAAATGGCCTATTGTTACTGAGGGCCCAAATTATGTTTAAGCCTGTTAAAGGCCCACTATGGGCACATGCCTACCAGAAAAATATGAAAGCTTATGCTGATTTAGGCCGAGATATTTTTAGTGGGCCACATGCAAATTTTGGCTCATAATCGTTTTTAGCCCAATTGGAATGGGCCCGACGAATGTTGGCATGTTGGGCTCCTTCGAAGCTTTCGGCCGAATACATTACTACGATAAACCTACACTATACAAAAATAGCGTCATAATTACTACAGCCTTTGGTAGCATCGTAAATGTCGTATCACAACAAAATAAATTCCAACCATACAACAAAAGGTGTATTGGCATAAAGTTTATAGTCCTTGCAAATAAAAGCACCATCAAATGTATAGAAGCATAGATCATTTGACCTGAGTGCTAATGTTTCAGGCTGTAGAATCTGATGGAGCAGCATGATCTTCACCTTTTTTGCCATTGTTCTTGAACAATGAAGCGAATGTTTGATAGTATGGTTTCAAAAGCATTCATATCTTGATGACATTTGTCAACCACTATTCTTGTTTCCCAAACGACGTCCATTAGGGATTAGACTTGTGTCTGGAGCACAGATATATCACTCTGTCTAGCAGGAGGATTTTGTTCAGTTGGCGATTTGGACGAGGTTACCTTGACAACCTACCCAGAATTACACAAGAAGGTGCGTTTTGCATTGTTAGTGGAGAGATACTGATGCACTGCAGCAAGAGGTGACATTGTCCCTGTGGTAGGCTTGTCACCTTCAGGTGGTTGTGGCTGTTCAATCATTTGTTCCATAGCTTCCTGAAAGTTTGAACTTGTAGATTAGTGTACCAGATAAGTTACTAACGAGACAAAAAAACAAAGTAGGCTACACGTTTATACATAACTTATTTTGGTGAACTACTGTAATACATTAGCATCTGTTGTAGTGCCAACTACATAATAAAATCACTTTCGGAACATATGTCCATGTAGCATGCCTACTGTATTGTCTATTTCCTCACATTCATTGACATCAAAGGATAAAGTGACATGGTTTAAAGTAGGATGAACATAGTATGGCATCATTCATATCATGGGCAAACAGATATAAAACAAACATGCTATTTTATCATTGTGTGTGCACGTGAACATAACTACTAGATTACAGATCAAGACCAAAAGAATACCCTTCATCTCTTTTAAACCATGTAAGGTGAAATGATACGTTAAGACAACTGTCTATAAAAGTGAACAAAGAAACTGACATTGGCTGCAAACCAAGTAGTTAAATGAACACATCACAATACCAATCAGTTCAAAGGTAGGAGAAGTAAGGACTTACAACAGCGGCTTGAACTGGTGTGCTCATGCCCTTCATCTTGCTGGTGTGGCAAACCCTGAAGATTTGCACTGCATTCGGTTCAGGTTCTTTTTGGTCCGCACGGGCTTTCCTCTGTATTTGGAACAAGTCAATATAGATACGATAATATGGCACAGAAAAAAGAAAGAAGTACCAGCTATTTACAAGAGCCTCGCAGTGTGCAATATAGCTATGAGATCCCGTTGTCTGTTGGAATTTTAGTTTAGAACGGTTGGTTTTGTTCTTCAAACAGTTAGCCTAGAAGAAGATACACTTGTATGGCACATACATAAATACGAGTTCAATATGTGTTCTGATCAAATACATATAGCCTACCTGATACTTTGAATCAGACCAGTGTTTAACGAGGGTTGTCCAGTCTTCATCTGTAATATATTCCACTGGAGATGTTTGGGTGATTTCATTGTTAGCCTTGCCTTCAAAGTGAGATTTTCTCAGGTGGTACCGATACTGTCGCTGAGCAGACTGAAAAACATGATTGCATGCTTGTTTAGTTGCATCATCTGTCGGATCCAACTTGAACCTCATCTGTTGAAAAAAGAATGTGAGTCTTATTAGGAGGAAGCTAGAAAGTATGGGATAGAGCAAGACAATATTTCTAATTGCGATGAATAACATTACTTACGGATGAATGGTCAAGGAAGGTTTTAAACTTGGTATTGTCTTTCTCATTCCTATACTGGATCCACGTTGGGAGGATACGTGCATGACACCTAACGGCAACAACTGCCTCTGATACTAACTTGGTTGGCTCTATAGCATCACGTGGCCTTTTTAAACCTGCCTCAAAATAGATCTCCATTCTTCCTCCTTTAGATTTTGTTAATCTGTCAAGCATTATCCCTGATGTTTGTTTCTGCTTGCGCCATGGTGCTAGTTCAACAACGAATATGGAAAGTGTTAGTGTACATTAAACTGTGAGAGTACATATAAAGGAGCATGCAACTGCAACTTGACTCGGTCAGGTACAGTCTTGGTGTTGATGCTCATGAGGTTCATATGATCTTGCCAAGTCCTGTTGTGTCAGCCGTGCTTCGAAAGTAGTGTTAGGTGTGAAGGCAGCTTGGGAACTGGCCAGCTCCGGAGCAAACGAACGAGTAACTAGTTGAGATGCTGGTACAGTTGAAGCGGATGCTACAGCTAGTGGAGTAGGTGATACTGTGTTTGTAGATTTAGCCGATGTCCTTGGACCTTCTACTGCACTATAAGTACCAACAGAATCTCGGCGACAAATCTTTTTCCGTTTCACCCGGTGAATAACACCACTCCCTACTATATTATTTTCCTTGCATTTTTTTGACTTTGCCATGTCAATCCGTACCCACAACACAAAAGAATAAAATCGCTCTTCAGAACTCATTGATGCATGATACAGACAAGCATTACTTTGATGTAAGACAACTGTATGAGGATGGAATATCTAAGAAAAACAGGACGACATGACATATTCACAGCTACGATGTGTAAACTAAGCAGAAGGATTTTCAAGAAAATAGAAGTAATGAAAGCTAGACACCATATGAAAGATGCAACCAATATTACTCTGCCACGTTAAAAGTGTCTTGTCATAAGTGGCAATTCGAAAAATTAGAAGCAGTACAACATAGAAATCAATGCAAGATGCAACCACTATCAAACTGCCATGTTAAAAGCGTCCAATCATGAGTGACTGATGCCGGATACACAACAGCAGTACTTTGATGTAAGAACATGGCATGATAGATAGATGCAGTGTATTCTAGACACATAAAGCCATGTCATATGCACATGTATAACGTATAAACTCAGCAGGTGCAATTTAATCAAAATAGAAGAAATACAGGCTAGACAACATATGCAACATGAAACCAATGATCACACTGTCAACTTAGAGCAAGCACCTGCGATGGTGGAGTACGGGAGATGAACTCATCATGTAGACTTGGGACTTCAACTTCATTAGCAGTAGCAGTGGCAAATCTAGACAGTCTCTGTTTCCGTCGGTGCAGAGGACCACCAACATCCCCTAACTTACTCTTTTCCTTCCTATTTTCTGATATTGCCTTATGACGTCAAAACTAAAAGAAGATGAATAAAATTAGCTCTGCATAACTGGTTGATGCATGATATAGACGAACACTACTTTGATGTAAGGCAAGCGCAGGATAGGAGGATGGAATATATACAAAAAAAGACAGCATTTCATATTCACACGTACGATAGGAGGATGGAATATGTATGAAAAAACAGAAAGCGGAAGGCATTGCAACAAAATTAGAAGAAATGAAAGCTAGGCACCATATGAACATCCAACCAATATCACTGTATCAGGTAAAAAGGTTTCGTCGTAAGTGCCATTTCAAGAAATTAGAAGCAGTACAAGCTAGAAGACAATGCAAGATGCAACCTACTTCACAGTCCCAAGTTAAATGTGTGTTATGGGTAAGTGATCGTTGTAGGTATAAGTTGTAAACTACGCAGATGAAATTCAACATAATCAGAAGCAATACAAACTAGGCATCATACAGAAAATGCAACCACATATAACAGTTCCAAGTTAGAGCAAGCACTTGTGATAGTGGAGTAGGGGAGATGTGCTCATCATGTACACGTATGTTCTAGAAACAGGAACACGTGTCATATTCACAGGCATTATGTGTAAAGTAAGCAGATGCAATTCAACAAAGTTAGAAGCAATACAAGGTAGACATCATACGCAACATGCAACCACATATAATAGTGCCAAGTTAGTGCAAGCACCTGTGATGGTGGAGTAGGGGAGATGTGCTCATCATCTATAGAGCTACGTTGACTGTCCAGCCTTGTGTTGTCTTGCGAATCTTGTTGGTAGGATGGCGGAGTAGAATCTATAGAGACCCACTATTTGAGTTGCTCCGAAGGACCACCATCATCCACTGTCGGACTCATTTCCTTCAGCCTTAATGATTTTGCATTGTGAAGTCAAACCGATAAGAAAAAGGAATAAAATCCGCTCTTTAGAACTCATTCATGCATGATACTGACGAACACTACTCGGATGAAAGGCAAACAAATGATGCGAGGATGGAATATGTATGAAAAACAGGATGGCATGGCATATTCACACCTATGATGTGGTAACTAAGCATAAGGCGTTTCAGCTAATTAGAAGCACTACAAGCTAGACACCATATGAAAGATGCAACCAATATCACTCTGCCATGTTCAAACTGTATGGCGTTTCAACAAATTAGAAGCAGTACATGCTAGAAATCATATGCAAGACATAACCAATATCAAAGTGGCGACTTAAAGGTGCCTTATCATAAGTGACTGATGCAGGATATGCAAGAATAATAGTCAGATGTAAGAACATCATGTGATATGTTCTAGAAACAGGAACACATATCATATTCATCGGCATTATGTGTAAAGTAAGCAGATGCAATTCAACAAAGTTAGAAGCAATACAAGCTAGACATCATATGCAACATGCAACCACATATAATAGTGCCAAGTTAGAGCAAGCACCTGTGATGGTGGAGTAGGGGAGATTTGCTCACCATCTACAGAACTATGTTGACTATCTAGCCTTGCGTTGTCTTGCGAATCTTGTTGGGAGGATGGCGGAGTAGAATTTGTAGAGAACATCCATTTCAGTTGCTCAAAAGGACCACCATCATCCAATGCCTTGCCAATTTCCTTCAGCTTTATTGATTTTGCATTGTGAGGTCAAACCGACAAGAAAAAGGAATATAATTCACTCTTCAGAACTCATTCATGCATGATACTGACGAACACTACTCTGATGAAAGGCAAAGTCATGATACGAGGATGGAATATGTACGAAAAAATGGACGGCTTGACATATTCACACCTATGATGTAGTAGCTAAGCAGAAGGCACTTCAACAAATTAGAAGCACTACAAACTAGACACCATATGGAAGGTGCAATCAATATCACTCTGCCAAGTTAAAATTGTCTCATCATAGGTGGCATTCATCAAACTAGAAGCAATACATGCTAGAAATCATATTCAAGATGCAAACCAATATCACACTGCCAACTTAAATGTGTCCCATCATAAGTGACTGATGCAGGATACACAAGAAGTGTAGTTTCATGTAAGAACACATGGTGTGATAGACATATATAGTATGTACCAAAAACAGGAAAGCATGTCATATTCACACGTATCATGTGTAAGCTAAGCAGATGCAGTTTACACTAATTAGGAGCAATAAAAGCTAGACACCATATGCAACATGCAACCAGATATCACACTGCCAAGTTAGAGCAAGCACCTTGGATGGTGGAGTAGGGGAGCGGAGACTTGGACCTTGTAATGCACTATCAGTACAATGAGAATTGGTATAGATGCTTTATTTACGTTCCTGCAGAGGACCACCATCATCGCCTTCCTTACTCTTTTCCTTCCTCTCTCTTGATTTTGCCTTGTCAAGTCAAACCCACAAGAAAAAGGAACAAAATTTGCTCTTCAGAACTCATTGATGCATGATACTGACGAACACTACTTTCATGTAAGGCATCCGCATGATAGGAGGATGGAATATGTATGAAAAACAGGACAGCGTGACATATTGACATGTATGATTTATAAAGTATAAACTAAGCACAAGGTGCTTGAACTTGTTAGAATCAATGCAAGCTAGAAACCATATGAAAGATGAAACCACTATCACTCTGCCAAATTAAAAGGGTGCCCTAACAAACGTATTTGACCAAATTAGAAGCAATACATGGCAACAGGCTAGAAATAATATGCAATATGCAACGAATAAAGGTGACTAATCGTAAGTGATTGATGCAGGATACAGAAGAGAGGTAGTTTCATGTAAGAACAAGGTTAACACATAGATGTAGTGTGTACCAAAAATAGGAAGGCATGTCATATTCACAAGTATAATGTGTAATTTAAGAAGATGCAATTTACCCTAATTATAAGCATTACAAGCTAGACACCGTATGCAACATGTAACCACATATCACACTGCGAAGTTAGAGCAAGCACCTGTGATGGTGGTGTAGGGGAAGTGTTGTCTTCAAGTACAGAGCTACGTTCAGTATCTTCATTTAGGCTTGCTGTTTCTTGAGAATCATGTGGAGAGGATGAAATTGCATTCTTTATTAGAGTAGCGCGTCTCACATTAACCCACGGGCGTCACTATCTCATCATAAGCGATAGATGCAGGATACACAAGAACAATAATTTGATGTAAGAACATGGTGTGATAGGCAGATGTAATATGTACCAAAAATAGGAAGGCGTGTCATATTCACATGTATAATGTGTAAGCTAAGGAGATGCAATTTAGCAAATTAGGAGAAATACAAGCTAGGCACCATATGCAACATGCAACCAGATATCACACTGCCATGTTAGAGCAAGCACCTTGGGTTGTGGAGTATGGGAGATGAGATTTGGAACTAGCACTGTAGTACGAGTAGCAGGAGAATCTGTAGAGATCATCTGTTTCGGTTGCTCCAGAGGACCACCATCATTCCGTGCCTTCTTCCTTCCAGATTTTTCCTTGTCAAGTAAACACACAAGAGAAAGGAATGAAATTCGCACTTCCAAATTCGTTGATGCATGATACTGACAAACACAACTTTTCTGTATGGCAACCACATTGTAGGAGGATGGAATATGTATGAAAAACGCTAATCAGAAGGCATTTCAACAAATTGGAAGCAATGCAATCTAGACACCATATGAAAGATCCAACCAAAATCACTCTACCAAGTTAGATGTGTCTCATTATAAGTGGCACTTCAACAAATTAGAGGCAATACATGTTTGAAATGATATGCAAGATGTAACCAATATTACATTGTCAACTTGAAGGTGTATCATCAGAAGTGATTGATGAGGGATACACAAGAAAAGTAGTTCGATGTAAGAACATGGTTAATAGAAAGACATAGTATGTACCAAAAACAGGAAGATATGTCATATTCACAGGTATAATGTGTTAACTAAGCAGATGCAATTTACCCTAATTAGAAGCACTACAAGGTAGACACCATATGAAACATGCAACCACATATCACACTGCCAAGTAAGAGCAAGCACCTGCGATGGTTGTGTGGGGGAATTGCGGTCATCAACTAGAGAGCTACGTTGACTATCTTCATTTAGCCTTGTTGTTTCTTGAGAATCATGTGGGGAGGATGACACTACACTCTTTAAACGAGTAGGGCGTCTCACAGTATCCCACTGGGGTGACTATCTCATCATAAGTGATTGACGAGGGATACAAAAGAGCATTAGTTTTATGTACGAACATGGTTAATAGACATATGTAGTACGTATCAAAAGCAGGAAGGCATGTCATTATCAAAGGTATAATGTGTAAAGTAAGCAGATGCAATTTAACCAAATTGGAAGCAATACAAGCTGGACACCATATGCAACATGCAACCACATTTGAGAGCGTGAAGTTAAATCAAGCACCTGGGATGGTTGTGTGTGGCAATTGAGATCATCAACTGCAGAGCTACGTTTACTGTCTCCAACTGCTGACACTGCACCCTTTAGAGCGCTGATACGCTTAGTGCTTATCTTCAAATTACACTGGAGCAACTTCTGTCTTTTCTTTTCTGCATTCATCAACACTGCGTCAGAGTCTAAAATACCCATGCATAAAAAAACAATAGTGTGAGTATGGGTGAAGTGTGTGCACAATTAGTACAGTGTAAAGGTAGCAGATAGCAGGTCGGTGAGAAATAAATGACGGGAGACATATGATAGCTCTACAACATGCATGGCACTCTAAATTACTACATGATTCTATGAAAATAGCAGTCGACTGAAAACAAATAGGTCAGTTCATTTTTTCTGCACCGTCCGATGTACAAAGAACGGGCAGATCGCCTTCATCTACCTCCAGCCAGTCAGTGTTGACGATCTTCCTCAAAATGCTAGCGACCACCGGCCCAGTCCCCTGCCTGCACCCTCCCCTCGACCTCAACGCACCGCCGTGCTTGGCACCACCCCCCGGCCATCCATTCAAGCCCCGCCGACCTCCAGATCGGGCGCAAGCAGCTCCTGCGCCCCACACCCCTATGATAAATACCGATGCATCGCTTCCCCGACGAACAGGCGGACTAGGTGCTCCGCGCACCTAAGCGGGTGCTGCTTCTTTTAATTGCGGTTTGATTGACCCTGAATTGAAATCTAGGCGGGCTACTGACCTCTAGCAAAGGTGAAATAGTAAAGGGAGGAAACCTTGTGCATTTAGTATCACGAAGAAGATGCAGTAAGAAGCGCTCAACTAGTTTCTTTCGTGGGATGAATACGGTGTGAGCAGATACGTAAGATTTGCATGAATAAGGGAAGAGGATTACCTCTTTCTGCTGGCAGTGTTGTGTTCTCCTTCTTTTTTTCCAACGATCTTCTTGTGGTTCGCTGGAAACGAGAAGTTGCGAAGGACGGTGGAGCCTTGGAAGAACCCATGGCCAAGTTGTTGAGTGTGGTGCGGTGGCCGTCTGTCGGCGGCGGGGAACCAGATCCGAGGCGGCGAACGACGGTGTGGCGGGAACAGCTCCGGTGCGGTGTAGGGTTGCGATAGTGGAGCGGCAGCAGTGAGGCGTAGGACGGCATGGTCGGAGTGGTTCTGGTATGGCGCATGTCGGTGTTGGCCTCGTGGAGGCATCTCTGCCTCAGCTTCAGCTGCTAAGTCCTTGAGGGCGTTGCGGTTGCGGTTGCGTTGGACGATGATGTCAGGGTACCGGCTCCAGCGTGATGGATTAGAGCGGCGGTGGATTGGGCACTATGGGGTGGAGTACGGAGGAGGCTGGGGATTCGCGGCTGGTGGAGAGGGCGTTTTGGCGCCCGTGGAGTATGAATGGGGAAACAGAGGGAGGCGGGGAACTAAGGGGGAACTGTTGGGGATATAACTATTGGTATGACCCGCCCAGGAGGGGCCGGGTTATACTTGCAAATATTCTTGAAGCACAAGACCCAGGATATAGATGGCGGTTTAGTTAAGGGCCTAAGGCCCAGAGGCGACTTAAGGCCCATTGTGATAAACCACCATGTATGCGTGACTTGTATTGTAAGGCAAGGATAGTTAAGAAACCGAGCCGGACACTGTTTATGAGCCGGCCGGGACTCTGCAGAGCTGCTGGGTGTCGACCTCTATATATAAAGGGACGACCTGGTGGCGGTTCAGGACAAGTAACATCAACTTCAGAGCTAGGTCAAGCGATTCGCTCCCTGGTTATCGAGACATAAGTAATCCCACTCAAAACTGGATCATAGTCTTTTCCCTTCGTCGTAAGGGGCCGAACCAGTATAAACCTCGTGTCCTTTGTCCCGATTAACCCCTTTAAGCTTCCTAGTTGCGATGGCTCCACGACTAGCTAAGTCCTTTCACTAGAACATCTGTCGTGACAATTCCACGACAATTGGCGCCCACCGTGGGGCCAGTGCACGGTGGATTTGAGTTCTTAAAGGGCACCTTCGAAGGGCTAAAGGGATACTCTATGGGCCGGATAACCAAGAGTCATCGCGGCAAGCTCTACATCGACGACACAGGCTGGGGCCCCGATGCTGGCTCAATTGAGTACGGGTACCAGGTCCCCTTCGGCGGAATTCAAGTCTTCATCGGCAAGATCAACGAGCCGGGCCCTGAGCCGGACATCTGCACCGACCTCGTCAAAACGGCTCAGCGTGCGATACCCACCCGGGCTCCGCCTGCTGTGAAGCATGCCTTCGTGGGATGCATCCACGGCGGGCTCTCTGAAGGATCTGCATCTGATGGTGAGACAGCCATCTACTCTGATGGCGGGTCATCCACAGGCGAGACAGATTCATTGTATCAATTGCAAGATGGCGGGCTTGGGGGCTGTTCCGATGGTAGCAGCATTCCGGGTTGCCTCGAGCCGCCGAGCAGAGTCGGAATCTTCATGGCCGGCACACAACCTATCCAAGACTCCACAACTGCGGCAACCATGACCTCTGGGTCAGAAGCAGCCGGGGCAGGAGGCCCTGTGCGCTCGCCGGCTTAGGTGTTGATGGATCTCATCGATAAGCTGACCACTCTGTTAACTGTCGTGGTCAACCCGGCGGATCAGGCTCGACATGATGCGGAAGTGGCACAGTTAAAAATTGATATGGTGCAGGCTAAGGAAGACCTAGCAGCCGAAGATGTTAGGATAACCGCAGAGCGGGCGGCTCTGGACGTTCGGGCTCAGCAGATTCAGGCACAGACTTTCCGGCTCATGCAAGATCAGAACGCATCTAACGAGGTCATCAGGAGAAGACATCAGAAGACTCAGTCTTGAATCCCTCTGGTTTATGATCCTAAAAACCTCTTTCATACACCTGGTGCAGGGTCCAGGAACCTGCTGTGGCTCTCCCTGTGTACTGAGACAGACCGGGTTGCAACACCCGGGGTCGGGGCGCCGGTTCAGCCACAGGTGATGTCGCCTCCCCGCGGGAACACGATTCCACCTCATTACGTACTAACACCTCCGGGTCACTATTCTAACCCATTGAAGAACATGATAGTGGTGGTGACACGGCTGGCGGCTCTCCCAATTGATGGCGAATCTCCGGCGGCGGTTGAAACCTGCCGGGTCAGAGAACTTCTTCAGACGGCCTTAGCACAACAGGAGGCATACTCATACAGCCGGGACATGATCCATTCAACCCCTCGTCCAAGCCGAAGCCCGAGTTATAGCAGGCACATGGATTCATCGGCCATTTCAAGCAACGTCTGGCGCCGTAACCAGCCAGGTGGGCATGACCTGGTGCGCCATGAGGCTGAGCGGGCGGCGGCTCAGCAGTCGGCTAAGCAGGCGGCTCAGCTGACGGCTTACCAGCCATATCCGGTTTATCCAACAACTTCTATCGAGGCAGGTGTGGCCACCAGGACCGGAGGTGTCCCCTGTCTAGTGCAGGCTCTATGTAACGAGCGCTTGCCCAAGGATTTTAAGGGACCTAGGAAGGTGCCAAACTACACGACTGACTTATAGCCCGGGGCATGGATTGACAGTTACGAGATGGTTATGGAGTTATTGGAGGTCAGTGATGCTACAACGGCCAAGTACTTTACCATGATGTTGGATGGGACCGCCCGCACTTGGTTGAAAGGCCTGCCACCTAATTCAATCAGTTCGTGGGCAGAGCTAAAAGCCCGGTTCATCCAGAATTCCAAAGATACGTGCAAACAGCCGATGTCAATTGTGGATTTGACGAATTGCAAGCAAGAGGAGGGCGAGTCTACAACCCATTGGCTGCGCCGGGTTAAAGCCATAATACATTCGTCTGATAAGATGGATGTCGGCTCTGCAGTCTTAATGTTGGAGAAAAATTGTCATTTTTTGCCTCTAAAACAAAAGCTGGGGCGGCTCAAGCATGATTGTAATGATATGGGCACACTGATGGCGGCTCTGGTCAAGTACGCCGACTCTGATAGTACCAAGGATCCCGAGTCTGATGATGATAAGGCAGGGAAGGGAAAGAAGAACGACAACGGTAAGGGCCCTCAGCATAACTCGGCAAATCAAGGAGGTAACAAACGTAAGGCTGACGGTAGTTTAGATTTTGTGGCTAACACTAGTGCGCAGGGTAACAACCAACGGCGTAAGGTGAGGCCACCTCCCCGGTCTGGCGGGTCAGGCCCCACACTTGAGCAGTTATTGAACGAGCCCTGTCCAAGGCACGACACTCAGCAGAAGCCGGCTACCCATCTATGGAAGGACTGTACGACAATGAAGGCCTTCAAAAATTCCAACATGTTTGATGGTAACAATGGGCAGGGCGGCGGCTCAGGTGGCGGCGGCTTTCATGGCCCGGGCGGCGGTTCAAATCCCAATTTTCAAAATTCTCAAGGCAACCAAGGTGGATATAACCAACAATCTGGCCAGGGCGGTCAGCAACAGCAGCAAGGTGGATACCAGAGCCATCCAAAGCAGCTGAATAGCGGGAAATATCATGTGTTTACCACCAGTTTATGAAAACTAGACTAGAAGCTTCATAAGAGGGCTGTGAACGCTGTTGAGCCGGCAGTTCCTCGTTATTTGCGATGGTCTGAGCAACCTATTATATGGAGTAGGGAAGATCACCCTCCCGGGGTTTATAATCTGGGTCACTTAGCCTTGGTGGTGGCCCCTTAGGTGGGTGGACATAAATTCACCAAGGTATTCATGGATGGAGGCAGCAGCATCAACATCCTCTATTATGAGACCTTCCATCGCATGGGGTTAACTGATAAAAGCCTTAAACAGTCCAACACTATATTCCATGGTGTCGTGCCCGGTAAGTCGGCATATCCAGTCGGTAAGATCGAATTGGAGGTAGCCTTTGGGGATGAATATGATTCCAGGGCCGAGAAATTAACGTTTGAAGTAGTCAAGATCAAAAGCCCATATCATGCTCTGTTTGGGCGGCCGGCTTATGCCAAGTTCATGGCACGGCCATATTATGTGTATTTGCAGCTCAAGATGCCGGGTCATAAGGGAACCATTACGGTACATGGAAGCTAGAAGGTAGCCTTAGAATGGGAAGAAGGTGACGCGGCTTATGCTGAGTCGGTCTGCGCAACAGAAGAGTTAAAATTCTACAAGGACAATGTTGACCCGGCGGATATGTCATCATTGAAGTTTTTCATCCAGAGTGGTTGGCTAACCCGGTACTTGTGCTTAAGAAAAACGGCACTTGGCGTATGTGTGTAGATTACACGGATTTAAACAAGGCTTGTCCAGCTGATCCTTTTGCTCTCCCTCGTATTGATAAAATCATTGATGCTACTGCGGGTTGTAAGTGTTTGAGTTTTTTGGATGCTTACTCTGGTTATCATCAGATCAAGATGGCAGTTAAGGACTAGGAGAAGACGGCGTTCATTACTCCGTTTGGAGCCTTCTGCTATGTATCAATGCCTTTTGGGCTCAAGAGTGCCCAGGCGACTTATCAGCGATGTGTGCAGAATTGTCTTCATAATCAAATTGGGTGCAATGTTCATGCTTATGTGGATGACATAGTGGTGAAATTCAGAGAGAAGGAGACCTTGATCGATGATCTCAAGGAAACCTTTGACAATCTTCGGATTTACAAGATGATGCTTAACCCGGCCAAGTGTGTTTTTGGTGTGCCTGCAGGCAAGCTTTTAGGCTTTTTGGTTTCTAACAGGGGCATCGAGGCTAACCCGGAGAAGATCAAGGCCATCACCTCTCTTGCCAAACCAGCGTGTATCAATGATGTTTAGCGTTTGGCAGGTCGTATCACTGCTTTAAGCCGGTTCATAAGCCGGTTAGGAGAGAAGGCCATACCTCTGTATCAAATGATGAAAAAGACAGATAACTTCGTCTGGGGTGACGCTGCCAACGCTACTTTTGAAGATCTGAAGAGACAGCTGGCTGAGCCGCCGGTTCTCGCTGCTCCCATTGATATGGAGCCCTTATTATTATATCTGGCTGCTAACACGCGTGCTGTCAGTGTGGCCATCATGGTGGAGCACAAGGAGGTTGGCAAGGAACACCCGGTTCAACGGCCGGTTTACTACATCAGTGAGGTGCTTATTGAGTCCAAGCAACGGTACCCGCATTGGCAGAAGCTCATTTATGGGGTGTTCATGGCAAGCCGAAAGCTTAAGCAATACTTCCGGGGCCACCCATCACTGTGGTTAGTTCTACTCCTTTGGGGGATATAATTAAAAACAGAGAGGCCACAGGACGA
The DNA here is from genome assembly GCF_002162155.2 of Triticum dicoccoides. NCBI lineage: Eukaryota > Viridiplantae > Streptophyta > Magnoliopsida > Poales > Poaceae > Triticum > Triticum dicoccoides. The sequence goes on along the minus strand of NC_041391.1, from coordinate 340,069,754 downwards.
GTCGCCAAGTGGGCCATTGAGCTTGGGCCTCACGGCTTAAAGTATGTGCCACACACGGCTATTAAATCTCAAGCACTAGTGGATTTCATCAATGGTTGGACGGAGCTGCAGATACCTGAAGAAAAGCCGGACAACACATATTGGACTATTCACCTTGACGGGTCCAGGCAATTGGAGGGATCGGGGCTGGAGTTGTTTTAGCTTCCCCTCGAGGTGACAAATTTTGTTACGTGCTACGGTTGATGTTTCCCTGTACTAACAATGCAGCTGAGTACGAAGCCTTACTCCATGGTCTTCGGATGGCTAAAGAGATGAGCTTAAGCCGGGTAAGGTGTTTCGGCGACTCAGATCTGGTGGCTCAGCAGGTATCAGGCAAGTGGAATTCAAAGGATCCTCTCATGGCGGCTTACCACTGTGAAGTCGATGCAATTGCTGGACACTTCAAGGGTTATCAAGTGGAGCACATTGACTGCAGAAAGAACGAGGCGGCTGATGCTTTAAGCCGGCTAGGATCTCAGCGTAAGCTGGTGCCGCCTAATACTTTCTTGGATATTCTACATAATCCTTCTGTCAGGTTACCCACAGAGGAAGACTTGGCTGTTCCTGATCTGAAAGCACCATTGGTGGCGGCTCTTCATGACATTCCAGATTGGATGTTGCCATATTTGGCTTACATGACCCGGGGCGAGTTGCCTGAGGATGAAACCTTGGCCAGGCAGATAACCCGACATTCTAAGTCTATGATTGTGAGTGGTGAGTTGCATCATCGCAGTGTCACAGGGGCGTTTCAATGTTGCATCTCTCCTGAAGAAGGGCAAGAAATTCTTCATGAGATTCATGAAGGGGATTGCGGTCATCATGCCGGGTCAAAATCCCTCGTAGCCATGGCTTTCCATCATGGATTCTATTGGCTGACGGCTCATGCTGATGCAGAGGACTTGGTCAGTAAATATGACGGTTGTCAGAAGTTCTCAAGATGGGCTCATGTGCCGGCTCAAGAATTGTGGATGATTCCGATTACTTGGCCATTTGCAGTCTGGGGTCTTGACATGGTTGGGCCTTTTAAAAGGTCCAAAGATAAAAAAGACCCACCTGTTGGTGGCAGTTGATAAATTTACAAAGTGGGTTGAGGCAGAGCCAGTCAGTAAGTGTGATGCAGCTACGGCGGTTCAGTTCATGAAGAAGGTGATATTTTGCTTCGGCTTTCCACACAGTATTATAACTAACAATGGTACCAATCTGTCTAAAGGCGCCATGGAAGAATTTTGTCAACGTGAGCATATTCGGCTTGATGTTTCATCAGTGGCTCACCCTCAATCCAATGGTCAAGCTGAGAGAGCCAATTAGGAGATCTTGAAAGGCATCAAGCCCTGGCTTTTGGTCCCCCTGCAACGGACGCAGGGTTGCTGGGTTGAGGAGTTACCTTCTGTGTTATGGAGCATAAACACGACTCCCAACATATCTACGGGTTATACGCCATTTTTCATGGTCTACAGAGCTGAGGCGGTTCTCCCTAGTGACATCCGTCATGACTCACCTCGCGTGGCGGCTTAAGTTGAAGCGGACAATGAACAGGCGCGTCAGGATGCTCTTGACCTATTAGATGAACAGCGGGACTTGGCAGTAGCTCGTTTGGCGATTTACCAACAGGACTTGCACCGATATCACAGCCGCCGGGTTAAGTCTAGAGCCTTTCAGGAAGGTGATTTGGTGCTCTGGCTCATCCAGGATCAAACGGATGCGCACAAGTTATCCCCACCTTGGGAAGGGCCCTTTGTGGTCAGCAAGAACTTGAACAACGGGTCATATTACCTTATCGATGTTTGAGAGCGCAAAAACTCACGTAAGTCCGAGGAAGAGACCCGTCGGCCGTGGAATATCGCTCATGTTCGGCCTTACTACAGTTGAGCCATAGGCTCTCCTAATGTACATATTTTGACAATGTATATATTATGATAAATAATAAAGCAGGACCTTTGTCCTTTTTTCCTTCCTCAAAGGTAAATTTGTCATTATTATTATCCTTATTACCTCACATGATCACTTGGGGGCTGATCACCTTTGATCCGGCTTAACCCACTTGATCCGGCTTACGATCGTATTCGAATCTAGCCATTAAAAATTATGATCACTAGGGGGGCTTCCTGTTCAAACATAGGTCATATTTGAACCAAAGAGAACATAGCTATCGGTACCCTTTTGATTGGCACACTGCCGAGCTCACTAGGGGGCTTCTTGATCGTATTCGAATCATAGCTTAACCCCTTTCGGGAACCGACTTTGATCGTATTCGAATCAGAGTCATTAAAAAACTCTCAAGGTCATTAGGGGGCTTCCTGTTCAAACATAGGTCGTATTCGAACCAAAGAGAACACAACTATCGGTACCCTCTTGATCGGCGCAACGCCAAAGACACTAGGGGCTACATGATCATATTCGAATCCTAGCTTAACCCCTTTGTAACCATTTACTGATCGTATTCGAATCAGCACCCTTGAAGTTTTTTATTATATTTTGGTTTAAGTTTTCTTTAGAAGCACCCTTTATTTGACTTAAGACTTTTGTATGGTTTACAAGTATAAGTATGGTTATTTTTAACCCGGCTTAATATTGCCTGATGAGTCACCGATATATGAGCATGATTATACCTTTGAAATTTTGGGTGTCGAAAGACTGGGTTATCACCCTTACTGACCGGGCCATATGAGCCGGCAGCGCAAATTTAAGAAGTCACAGGTGTAAGATCATAGTTGTGTTTTTTATAACAAGTTAATCTATGACTCTTTTTAAGTTCTTTTTACCCGCCTGGCGGTAAGCCGCCAAGAGATCTTGTAGTCTGTTTTCATATGCAAGACAGTTAAAAAAGTCAGATCAAGCATACGGTAAGCGGATCAAAAGTAACATGGGTGGATATAACACGGCAGCTTAATGACGTTAAGCATTAAAACGTGCACGATGGCACGGCCAAAATAAGGTTATTTCTATTCTATTACAGGACTCCCTGAGTCAAAATGCTTCACATTGTTTTTTCAGTACATCCCCGGTATGAGCCGCCACAACAAGTTAGCCTTCATGATTGGCCTGAAGCATCCGGGTTAGCCCTCTCTACGTCTTCGCCCTACTCCCTTTCCTGGAAGGTTGACGATGACTGGGCAATGTTGTTCAAAGCTTCAAATTCAGCTTCAGCATCAACTAGGTCGGCCGGGTCAACTTCAGGGGTGAAGGTGTGCTTACGGAGTGGGGGAATCAGACTGGTCACTTCATAGTGAGGCGTTGGAATTTTCCGGTTCTCTTCATCATAACCCGCCTGGTACTTGGTAAGATCCACTTACTTGCTATCAGAGTAGCCACGGGGCGTATCTCCTTTACGCAGGCGGTAAAGTCTGCCTCTTCAAAAGGAGTGCCATCTTCCTTCAAGCTTGGATAGCCAGTGGCAATGTCAGCCGGGTCTAATTTTGGTAACCAAGCCTTGGCCCGGCTTAAAGCGTTTACCGCTCCAGCTCTTGCAGCTGACCGCCTCAGTTCATTGAACCATTGAGGGAGCACGGAAAGCTTCTTCAAGACCTCTACCAGGAGGGTTGGCACTTCATTCGACAGAGCCACCGTGGCTAATGCACGTTGAGACCCGGTGTACAATTGCTCCACCAAAGTGTACACTGCCTTTAGTTTAATCAGCATGTCTTGGTTCAAATTTGAGCTTCTGGGGCCTACATAAACGTAGTCAGGTGAGTTAATTCCAGTTTTATGATCAACCGAAAGGCTTAGATATTTAAACACTTGCAGGGCGACTTACCAAAGATCGCTGAGACCATCTGCGAGACATGGTGCTTTAAACCAGTTAATTCACCGATGGATTCTTCCAGAGCCGCCTCGTCCTTTTCAGCTCGGTTAATCAATGCAGACTTTTCATCAGCCCAGGCTTTCTTTTCAGCTTCAAATTCTTTCTTTAGTTTTTCTTGTTCAGAAACGCTGAATTTGAACTTGGTGTCAGCCTTTTGGATTTCCATCTCTTGGGCTTCAAGGCGGCTTTTCAGATCAGTCACCTCGGATTCGAGTTGGCTCGTGGTGGCCTATACAAGCACAGAGTCAAAAATCAAGCCAATTAAAGTCCCAAGTCTTTTGCCAGGAGCAACACTTGGCACTTGGGGGCTAATGTTACCAAAGAATTTTATTTTTAGTGGCGGTTCATAAGACGGCGATTCATATGAGTAAGTCCCAAGCATTTTGCAAGCAATAATACTTGGCACTTGGGGGTTAATGCATATTGTTGTTCGAAGATCTGTAAGTATTTTTTTATATATCAAGGACCGGCTCAACCATGTTGGTTAAACCACCCCTTGGGGACTACAGAGTAAGCCAGACTTCTTATATGTGTTAGTCATCTGTTGATAATATCATTAAGTTTGTTTCTAAGTCTACAGCATAAACATCATAAGTAGTAGATTTGGGGGCTGGCATAGTAAAGATTAATGAATAGGAGAGATCGGGTTATACCTCAAATTTTTGGTGCATCTGCTTCACCATATCAATCTCGAGGTTCCGGCTGCTGTGCACTTGGCTCATGTCACCACAAAAGATGTCTCCAATACTCATATGAGCATAGTTTGCAACATCCAGCTTGACCCGGCGGTGGTCCAGAAGTTCTTCCTTGGCGGGGCACTTGGCCAGTACAATCGGTCTTCTCGGCTCAACAAAGCCAGTTCTGGTGATTTCAACATCAGCATTTTGAGGGTCATCAGTCCTGACCGGGCTAGGGGCTTCTGGATTTTCTGATTCGTCGGTGGCTCATTCAGTGGCAGGTCAGTAGCGGGAGTTGGTAAGTCTTGAGCTGGCTCAGATGGCGGCTCATGAGTGGTCGAGTCTGGTACAGCTGTTTCAACAACCGGCTCAGTCACGACTGTGTCTTCAGCTGGTTTGCTTTTCCTGACCCGTTTGCTGGGCTTGGCTTGACCACTGCGTCAAAATAAAGATTAGTACATATGCAAGGGATTAAAGTAAATACAAGATAAGCAAATTATCATACCCCGGTGTAGTCTTGAAAGCCGGCAGGTTGGACTGCAGTGAGTCGCCGGAGGAAGGGGAAGTCTCCTGGTAATCCGAGTCAGAAGAATTGAGTGGTAGACCAAAGAGACCCGCCAAGGGGTAAAAGATGTTTAAAACAGAAGTGACCTCATTCCGGTGTTTCCTTGGGGTGTTTGGTAAGCCGGAGGAGAGCTCCGCATCCTTGCTAGTCCGGGTCTGCCTCCGGATCTCGTGAATTTTCCGCTTAAAAATAAATTGAGGATCGTGATGAGCTAAAGGATCAGAAAACCTTACTTTCTGGGTCACTCTGTGGATTTTCCGTCTTGGCAAAGGCCCGAAGTCGGATGAAAGGATAGTTAACTCATTAGCCTTGTTACGGCTTGCTCCTGTGTCCTCCTGCTGATAATCAGTGTCAATAAGATGATTAAAAAATGAGCCTAGCCGAAGCAGGTCAGAGGCGGTGTGAAAGTGCTAGTTATCGACTAGAGGGGGGTGAATAGGCGATTTTTATGAAAGTCTTCAAAACATGAAAGTTTTGAAGACAAACACGAAAACTGGACCTATAAACATGCAGCGGAAGATGAACTACACTAGACAAGCCATAGTATAAAGCTAAAGCATGATGACTGATAGCAGCTAGGTAGTAGGATCAGGATGGAAGATAGTATGAAGCCAATCAGAACAAGTAGTCACACAGTGAAGTCAAACAGGCAGAGCAATCAGGCAATGACATCACAAAGACAAACTGTAAGTAAGGAGAGTAAGAGATAGAACCAGTGTGTTTTGAATACAAGGATTTGTTCGACCAGTTCCAGTTGCTGTGACAACTGTACGTCTGGTTAGGGAGGCTGAGATTGAACTCAAAAGACTGCGTCTTCACCTTATTCCCCTTGAGCTAAGGACACACAGTCCTCGCCCAATCACTCTGTAAAGTCTTCAAGGTAGACTTCCAAACCTTCACAGACTTCGTTCACCGGCAATCCACAATTACTCTTGGATGCTCAGAACGCGATGCCTAACCGACTGGAGGATTCACAGTCCTCAAGTGTAACAAGTCTTCAGATCACGCGGACAGAAAGACTTCAGTGATGCCAAACACTCTTTGGGCTCTTGGTGTTTTGGGCTTTGTCCTCACAAGGATTTCTCTCTCAAACTCTTCGGAGGTGGGTTGCTCTCAATGACAAAAGCCGTGCACTAACTCTGAGCAGCCACCAATTTATGGTGTAGGGGGTGGGCTATTTATAGCCACTAGGCAACCCGACCTAATTTGTCTGAAATGACCTTCGGTCACTAAGGAACGTACACGTGTCACAACGGTCAGATTTCAAACACACGCGACAGCTTGACTTGGGCTACAAGTAAAGCTGACTTATCCGACTCTGGATAAGATTTGCTCTCATTGTCTTCTCTCGAAGACATAGGATTTTGGTTGAGCATCACTTCAGTCACTCTGACTTTGTTCACTTGGACCCCACTAAATAGTGCGGTGGTTCCTATGACTCAACAAAGAAGAAAAGAAACAACAAAACTACTAAGTCTTCGCGCTCCATAGTCTTCACTCAATGTCTTCTTTTGTCATAGTCTTCAATGTGAATATCTTCACGTACCACCATTATCTTCATTGTCTTCATACATTTTTAGAGGTCATCTCCGGTAGGTAAACCGAATCAAGGAGGGACTACTACCTGTGTTATCCTGCAATTCTCACAAACACATTAGTCCCTCAACCACGTTTGTCGTCAATACTCCAAAACCAAACTAGGGGTGGCACTAGATGCACTTACAATCTCCCCCTTTTTGGTGATTGATGACAAACTGGTTGAAGTTTTCAACGGGAATATAAATATGTGAAATTGTAAAGGATGAGGTATTGTCTTCGTAAGTAGCAAAAGGCTCCCCCTGAAGATGTGCATATTAATAATTTGCTTTTGGAATGCAAATGCACATGTCAGGTTCTACTTGTGGAGATCCTCTTCAACTTATGGAGACAATTCATCATGCATGACTCGATGTAACGAAGATAATGACATGCATAATGAAAAATGGACGTCTGTAAAATGATTTAGGTGCAGAAGTTATCATCGCACATGCGGAATTTCTCATCGCATCACAAAATAGTAAATAAGTAGCAGACGACCATCGAGTTTAAGTGTTACAACTCAGAGAACCAAATGTATCAAAAGCAAGAGTTGTAAACACTAGGCAAAATATAGTGCAACCGCCCATATGAACCCGCTTGAAGACTATCAACTCATAGTTTCTCCCCCTTTTGTCAGTAAGGACCAAAAAGGGTTGAAGACATTGAGCCTCTACTTGTTCCCAGAAGGAGTAGGAGAAGATGTAGGGTTGGTGTCGAGGTTTGGCGGTGCAGAAGAACTTGGAGCAGTTTCGATACGTGTTGGAGGTGGCGAAGTAGCATCATCTTGATCATCGATCACACGAGCATTCACGGTTGCAGCAGAAGAGGAGTACTCTGAGTCTTCAAGAGATGGAGTGCGCCGTAGAACAGCGTTTCTGGGCGGAGTGGAATCAAACGTGAATCGTTCTGAGAAGCCATCGTCCTGAAGATCTTCCTCATCACACATAAGCGTCAGCCCTTTCCATGTGCATCGACAGGTTACATGCGCGACATAGGCATTCTTGGTTGCAAGGTTGCGAATGCGATTGACATCAGTCATGATGCTCTGCATCTGGCGCTTGAGACAATCATGATGCCTATCCTGTTTCTGATGTAGGCCAATGAGAAGCTCTCGGTCATTGAGAACACGAGATCACTTTCGAGGCGGTTGAGAAATTGTGCTGTTAGTGGCTTCGGTTGGGGCACGGTGAGGTGCACGTGTAGTACCAGCCAACGGATAGACTCGAGTGGCAGCCAGCACACCTTGAATGGGCTGAGTGAAGCTCTGATGATCAACGTTATCAAGATAAAGTGGCTCTTTGTCAGGCTCTGGATAGATGGCTTCAACAGACATATCAACATCTGGCAAGAAGACAATGTGGTTGCGTGCAGATGGCTGATAGTTGAAAGCAGCGTGAAGCTTGATCAGACGCATGATCCATGGAGCATAGAACTTCAAGCCAAAATGTCAGATCCTGATGCAGCAAGTTGGCGGATGAAGAAATCTTGTGCATTGAAGCATTTGCCATGAAGAATATGGAAGACCAATGTCTTCATTGCACCTTCTAGCTTAGCCTTTGGAGAATGTCCTTTGATAGGCCAGAGAGTTCGCCTTATGATGTGATAGATTGTGCGTGGCAGATACTCAAGGTCTTCAACAAAGAACTCCGTAGGATATTCTGCATCTGGAGGCAATGGCTTCATCATACTTAGCATCTGGCTCATGTTGGGTTCTGGCTTGTGAAATATGCTTTCCACAGCTGCAGTGTGAAGCTGACAACCAGGCTCATAGAGATCACATGGAGTGGGAAGGCCAGTAAGCTCAATGACGTCAAATGCTTTGGCTTCGTGATGGACATTTCCAGTCATCCACTCAAGGACTGTTGTAGCCTCTGATATGAAGAGTGGCGTAGAATTGGAGTAGCAACTCTTCATTCTAGTGCTCCTTGTCAGTGACAAAATGCAGTAAGCCAGCCTCTCTGAAGCAATCGAGAGCTTCTCCTGCTATGGCTTCAGTATCAAGGCGCATATGTGGAAATATGCGGCCTTAGTTGTACATAATGCATGAATAATAGCTGCGCTGCTGATAACTACAGAACCGATCAGATGAAATCTTGGTCTTGGTGTAGGGGTTCTTTTCGCTATCGAAGAAGGTGTTGTGTGCAATGAAGCCGTTGACATTGAAAGGTCCTGATAAAGTGGCAGTACCTGGAAATCTGGGCAGTCTTGGCTTTGGCTTCTGAACCTGAGGCCTGTGCTCGACATGGTAATCAAATTGAGGACCAGCAGTAGGTGGAGGAATCAGAATAAGCCTTGCTCAATAGCTTCAGCCTGAGTCCCGGGTGGAAGATTTTTGTACAAAATATCACCCCAGGGTGCCTTGATGCCATTATTCTCTGCATATTCTTTGGTGATGAAGCGATATCTGAACCACTCTTCTGCCCAATATCTTCAAATCCATTGGATACGATTCTTGCATTCAGTATAGGTTTCCTCTAGATCAGTTTTGTACATCTCGTGCAAATCTAGAGGCAAGTCCTTGGAGGTGTCACCACGACGCTATCTGCCTCCCTTTCTTGCTGACTTTTCAGTTTCCATGAAGTGTAAACTGAAAGTCTTCAATACTTGCAATGGCTTCAAATGGCTGGACTGACAGGAACTCGCTTTAGGTGAGTTGATGTGACTCTGCAAGAATTCTACAAACGAATGCAGACTATGAGAACCAAGGGATTCTCCCATAGACATGTACCTGTGACAGCATTAAAGGTGCGAGGGAAGGGGAAGAGGTCATATGCATTCTCAGAAGATTTTGAAGATAAATTAGTTTGAAGACATTGACCTCATAACGCGAAGACATTCACTTATATGATGAGAGTTGGTTCCAGAGTTGTACAAATCCAAGAATAAGTACAAGTGAGGAATCTAACTTGTGAAGAAGCATAAGTGAATATACTAGGCAGAATATGAGATGCAGAAAGAGATAGATTCATGTTTGAAGATCTAGAAACCACTTTTGGTAGGAAGGGATGAATCTATCAGATCAAAAAGACGGTAAAAAGTAAACTTTTATTACCACATGAAGAACTGCTAGACGGAGCGAAGATGGATGCCGAGCAGTTCGATCTCCCGTGGCCTAACTTGGCGACGGAAGACACCTACGACGACGGCGGAGAAGATGAGGTCCGCGGCCTGCGCGAGGACGGCGTCGAGGAGGTCGCGGCACCTAAGCGCTTCGTCGTCGGCGTAGTCGAGAGCTAGCGTAGGCGCTAGGGTTTGCGAGAGATGGAGAAGGAGGAAGAAGGATTTTTGACCGAGACGAGACAGGCATTTATAAGGACAGAGATAGCACAACGCAATTACGCAGGTGCCCCTGGCGGTTCACATCTGATGGACACGTGGTGAACATGCAACTCACTGAGAGTTGTTCCACGGTCCCACGCACGCCTGGATTGTCGGGGTGATTGTTCTGAATTCTCCAGGTTTCAGGCAAAAGGATATGTCATTAAAGGTAGATATAAATGTTTGTCTGTATCTTCTGCTGACAAGGACACAGAGAAGACATTCGACAGTTTCAACAGAATGCATATGATTTGGATAGATAGAGCTTGAGGTAGAAAGCATAGAGAGGTTAGGGTCCAATCACATTCACTTAGTTCAAAAGATTCAAACAAGAAGACATAGCCATAAGTGAATGTTGTAGAGTACATAATATAGTATATATATATAACCGAGTAAAGCCAAATCAGTGATCACGAAATCAAATTAATGTTGAAGTTAATTCAATTGCGAAGACTTTGCAAATATGGCGCCATGAGGAAACACTTCATAAGAGTTTGGTGGTGGCGTTACCCACTGTATAGGAATTATTCGACCCAGACACGACGCACAATTATCGTGGCGCTCTGAAGTCAATTTCCACATTAATGTATTCACACTTAGAGTGTATGTCTTCATTGATTGAAGATATACATTACTTTGTGTGTTGCACATCTAAGTCATCAAACTGCAAAAGTGTTTGGACGTGTGCCTAATGCAAGCACATTCAAGGATTCCAAGATATTTAGCTCACACCGCAACTTGCAAAACCTCTTCTCATCCAAGGGCTTAGTGAAGATATCAGCCAACTGCTCTTCTGTCTTGACGTGAATGATATCAATGTCTTCTTTCATAACATGATCTCTGAGGAAGTGATGACGAATTTCAATGTGCTTTGTCTTCGAGTGCCGAACTGGGTTATTGGCAATCTTGATAGCGCTTTCATTATCGCAGTAGAGTGGCACATGCTTCAGATGGATGCCATAGTCCTTAAGACTTTGCTTCATCCACAGAAGCTGAGCGCAGCTAGATCCAGCAGCAATGTATTCAGATTCAGCAGTTGAGAGTGATACAGAGTTCTGCTTCTTTGAAGACCAACAGACAAGAGATCGACCCAGTAAGTGACATGTGCCTGATGTAGACTTGCGATCCACCTTGTCACCAGCATAATCAGCATCTGAAAATCCAACCAGATCAAACTCTGAGTCCTTTGGATACCACAATCCTAGTGTTGGGGTGTAAGCCAAATATCGAAGAATTCGCTTCACAGCTAAGTGATGCGACTCCTTTGGTGCCGCTTGGAATCGGGCACACATGCAAACACTAAGCATGATATCTGGCCTAGATGCACATAAGTAAAGTAAAGAACCAATCATGGAGCGGTATACCTGTTGATCGAAATCTTTACCGTTGACGTCGGGGCTTAGATGACTTTTGGTTGGCATTGGCGTCGTGTATCCTTTGCAGCCTTGCATTCCAAACTTCTTCAGGCATTCTTTGAGATATGAAGATGCCATTGTGTTGCTGACGAATTTGAAAACTGAGAAAGAACTTCAGCTCTCCCATCATGGACATTTTATATTGTTCTTGCATCATGTAAGCAAATTCATCACTATATTTCTTGTTGGTGCAACCAAAGATAATGTCATCCACATAGATTTGGCACACAAACAGTTCACCATCATATGTCTTCGTGAAGAGAGTGGGATCTAGAGAACCAGGTTTGAAGCCTTTGCTCTTCAGTAAGTCTTTGAGTGTGTCATACCAAGCACGAGGGGCTTGTTTGAGGCCATACAGTGCCTTGTTGAGCTTGTATACCATATCAGGATGTTTTGGGTCTTCAAAGCCAGGCGGTTGTGCAACATATACTTCTTCTTCAATCTTTCCATTGAGAAAGGCACTCTTCACATCCATTTGATACAGAAGGATGTTATGATGATTTGCGTAAGCTAGCAATATGCGAATGGCTTCAAGCCTAGCCACTGGAGCAAATGTTTCATCAAAGTTAATTCCTTCAACTTGTGTGTATCCTTGAGCAATGAGCGGTGCTTTGTTTCTGACTACTTGACAATGCTCGTCTTGTTTGTTGAGATATATCCATTTTGTGCCTATTATGTTGTGCTTGCGATGGTCAGGACACTTGACAAGTTGCCATACATTGTTCAGCTCAAACTGTTGAAGCTCTTCTTGCATAGCTTGAATCCAGTCAGGTTCCATGAAGGCTTCAGCAACTTTCTTGGGTTCAGAGATTGAAACAAATGCAAAGTGCCCATAGAAATTTGCTAGCTGTGTTGCTCTTGAACGAGTGAGTGGACCAGGTGCATTGATGCTATCGATTATCTTCTCAATTTGTACTTCATTTGCAACATGAGGATGAACTGGACGAAGATTTTGCTCCTGCTGATCAATTTCATCATTTGGAGGATTGTCTTCAGGCTGAGCAATGTCTTCAGGTTGATCAGGTGCAGAAATAATAAGTTCCTATTCAGGCTGGGCCTCTGATGGCATGATCTCTCCTGTTCCCATTAGCTTGATTGATTCACTGGCAGGTACTTCATCTAGCACATTTGGCAGGTGCTCTCTTTGCGAGCCGTTAGTTTCACCGAACCGCACATCCACAGTTTCAACCACTTTATAGTGAAAGAGGTTGATGACTCTGTAGGAGTGCAAGTCCTTTCCATACCCAAGCATAAAACCCTCATGTGCTTTCGGTGCAAATTTTGAAGTGTGATGTGGATCCTTGATCCAGCACCTGGCACCAAATACTCTGAAGTAGCTTACGTTTGGCTTCTTACCAGTTAGAAGCTCATTGGATGTTTTCTTCAGAAGCTTGTGAAGATAAACACGGTTGATGACATGGCACGCAGTATCAATGGCTTCAGGCCAGAATTTTCTTGGAGTCTTGTATTCGTCAAGCATCATTTGAGCCATCTCAATAAGGGTTCTGTTCTTGCGCTCCATGATGCCATTCTGCTGAGGTGCGTAGGGAGCAGAAAACTCATGAGTGATGCCTAAGGTGTCAAGATAGAGATCGAGCCTGTGTTCTTGAATTCTGTGCCATTGTCACTCCTAATGTGCTTGATCTTGACGCCATAGTTGTTCATGGCACGGTTGGCGAAGCGTCTGAAGACATCCTGCACTTCAGTCTTGAAGAGAATTATGTGCACCCAAGTGTATCTTGAATAATCATCAACAATAACGAAACCATAGAGACAAGCAGTAGCAGTGAGAGTAGAGTAGTGAGTGGGACCAAACAAGTCCATGTGGAGCAACTCAAAAGGTCAAGATGTAGTCATGATTGTCTTCGAGGGATGCTTGGCCCTTGTCATCTTCCCAGCTTCACAAGCACTACATAGATGATCTTTCTTGAACTTGAAGTCTTTGATGCTTATGACGTGCTTCTTCTTGGCGAGAGTGTGTAGGTTCCTCATGCCAGCATGCCCTAGCCTCCGATGCCAGAGCCAGCACTCTGAAGACTTGGCTAGAAGACATACGGCCATCTGTGGTCCTGCTGAGAAGTCTACCATGTACAGATCATCTTTCCTATACCCTTCGAAGCATAGAGACTTGTCACATTCCATTAGTACAAGGCAACGATATTTTCCAAATAGCACAATCATGTTTAAGTCACAAAGCATTGAGACAGACATTAAGTTGAAACCAAGGGATTCAACAAGCATCACTTTGTCCATGTGCTAGCGAATGTGATGTGACTTTTATCACATGGACGTAAGGTTGAGTCCATGAGAAGACTTCGATCACCAGTCATGTGGTTTGCATCCGTTGTCCATAATCCATTCCGAAGCACAAGGTGTCGTACCCTACAGTGCAGTTAGGAGGATAGGCTTCACAAAGAGTATTGTGAAGCATAAACATTTGACGCACAAGAGGATTATCAAATCTTAGATCAAGGTTAGGACTGATAGTATGACTGGCAAGCGATTCAGATATGAAATACATAGTAAGACCATATGGGCATTTTATCTTGCATCGCATAATGTGTTTTAGGTCCCCAGCAATAGCATCGGACGCCTTTGATTTCCGGCTGGAGACCTTTCTCTGCAAAAGAAAGTTAATTCTTCTTAACCACCCACATCTTCAGGGGTGGCTTAGAAGCAATGAGTCTAAGTGTAGCATCTGAGAATTTCGGCTTTGGAGCCCTAGAAAATAGCCTTGCAGGAGAAGCATGATACTCATATGAATAAGCAGAAAAGTTCTTAGTTCTATGAACATAGCGGTTTGAAGACACACGCTCATATTCATAAGTCTGAGTATGGTTTCCCTGCAAAACATTGGCGTTAGGGTGACTCAGGTGAGTCCTGTATCTGTATGAAGCCTTTGGGCCATATGAAGCCATGGGTCTGGGGTTTATCTTCTTCCTTGGTGGTGTCATGATGACATTCACAGGAAGATTCTCAATACACTGTTTAGGTACCCAGATCTTCTTCATAGGTGGTCCATTCCTGTAGTTAGTACCAATATACCTGGCAAACACTTCACCATTCTGATTCTTAAACAGTTTATAGTTTGCATCAAAGGATTCATCAATGATAATAGGGTAAGCGCAAGTGAAACCAGATAAGGTGGATGGATCTACTGAAGATTCCTTTGCAGCAACCCATGTGGTTTTGGGGTACTGCTCAGGCTTCCAGTACGACCAATCAACATTCGTTTTCCTCTCGAACCCAATACTCTCTTTTCTAGGGTTTCGGTTCAGAATCTGCTTTTTGAGGACATCACATAATGTCTGATGCCCTTTGAGGCTTTTGTACATCCTTGTCTCAATCAGTGTCTTCAACCTGGCATTCTCATCAGCAATAGTAGTGGTATCCTCAACAGAGGGGTTAGTTACCACATCAGCAGTTGAAGATATTGCAACAGGAGTAGTAGAACATCCAGCAACAAAAACAGTGTTATCACGCTCAATGCATTTTAAACATGGTGGTTCAAATCCTTCCTGAGCGGGACTGATCTGTTGAGCGTGAAGTGACTAGTTCTCCTTGTGAAGATCTTCATGATCCGATCTCAATTTCTCAAGTTCCAGCTTCCTTTGAAGATAATCGTAGGAAAGCTTTTCATGAGATGTTGAGAGGGTTTCATGACGACCTTCAAGTTCTTGGTACTTAACATGAAGATTTTTTATGTCTTCAATTAAGGACTGAGTCTTAGTCATTTCCGCGTCCAACAGGTCATCGCTTTTGTCTAACAGTTTTTGAATATGTTCCATAGCTTTCTGTTGTTCAGTTGCAATTATATCAAGTTTTTTTAGCTAGGTTTGGATTCACAATCAGAGTCATCTTCACTTGATGTTTGAAAGTAAGCATCGCGTGAGTTTACCTTGGCACCACGTGCCATGAAGCAGTAAGTGGGAGCGGAGTCGTCCTTGTCACTGGCGTCAATGTTGGTGATGGATGCATTGTGTTAAGTGTTGAAGATGGACTTGGCAACATAGGCTGAAGCTAAAGCCAGACTTGCAACGCCAGAGTCAGACTCCTCCTCAGACTCCATCACTTCTGCCTCCTCAGAAGCAGACTCCTCCTCTGAATCCATTTCCTTGCCAACAAAAGCACGAGCCTTGCCAGACGAACTTTTCTTGTGTGATGAAGACTTGGAAGAGGACTTGGAAGAAGATTATGAGTATTTCTTCTTCTTCTGTTCATCAGAATCATATTCCTTGCTCTTCTTCTTTTTCTTCTCATTGTCCCACTGTGGACACTCAGAGATATAGTGACCAGGTTTCTTGCACTTGTGACAGGTTCTCTTCTTGTGGTCATTGGAAGAAGCTTCATCATTTCTTGAACTGGATCGTGAAGACTTTCTGAAGCCTTTCTTCTTAGTGAACTTCTGGAACTTCTTCACAAGCATAGCAAGCTCCTTTCCAAGGTCTTCAGCTTCACCGGAACTACAGTCAGATTCTTCTTCAGATGAGGAAATAGCCTTTGCCTTCAAAGCGCGAGTTCAGCCATAGTTGGGACCATAGATATCTCTTTTCTCAGATAGCTGGAATCATGTGTGTTGAGCCTCTCAAGTATGTTAGATGGATCGAGTGTCTTGAAGTCAGGGAGTTCTTTAATCATAAGAACTAGAGTGTCAAATGAGCTGTCAAGAGATCTCAGAAGCGTCTTGAGGATATCATGCTTGGTGATCTCAGTGGCGTCGAGAGCCTGAAGCTCGTTTGTGATGTCAGTGAGACGATCAAACGTGAGCTGGACATTTTGATTGTCATTTCTCTTGAAGCAGTTGAAGAGGTTGCGTAGGACACTAATTCTTTGATCTCTCTGAGTTGAAACACCTTCATTGACCTTGGAGAGCCAGTCCCAGACTAGCTTCGACGTTTCCAAAGCACTCACACGGCCATACTACCATTTTTCAGATGACCACAGATGATGTTCTTCGCAGTAGAATCGAGTTGAATGAACTTCTTGACATCAGTAGGGGTGACACCTTCACTAGTCTTGGGAACGCCGTTCTTGACGACATACCACAGATCAACATCAATGGTTTCAAGATGCATACGCATCTTATTCTTCCAGTAGGGATATTCAGTGCCATCAAAGACAGGGCACGCAGCGGAGACTTTGATTATCCCTGCAGTCGATACAGCTAAACTCCAGGTGGTTAAACCTAATCACACAGAACAAGGGAGTACCTTGCTCTGATACCAATTGAAAGTGCTAGTTATCGACTAGAGGGGGGTGAATAGGCGATTTTTATGAAATTCTTCAAAACATGAAAGTTTCAAAGACAAACACGAAAA
Source organism: Triticum dicoccoides (assembly GCF_002162155.2). Classification (NCBI taxonomy): domain Eukaryota; kingdom Viridiplantae; phylum Streptophyta; class Magnoliopsida; order Poales; family Poaceae; genus Triticum; species Triticum dicoccoides. The sequence goes on along the minus strand of NC_041391.1, from coordinate 340,053,042 downwards.
CTGGACCTATAAACATGGAGCAGAAGATGAACTACACTAGACAAGCCATAGTATGAAGCTAAAGCATGATGACGGGTAGCAGCTAGGTAGTAGGATCAGGATGGAAGATAGTATGAAGCCAATCAGAACAAGTAGTCACACAGTGAAGTCGAACAGGCAGAGCAATCAGGCAATGAAGTCACAAAGACAAACTGTAAGTAAGGAGAGTAAGAGATAGAACCAGTGTGTTTTGAAGACAAGGATTTGTTCGACCAGTTCCAGTTGCTGTGACAACTGTACGTCTGGTTAGGGAGGCTGAGATTGAACTCAGAAGACCGTGTCTTCACCTTATTCCCCTTGAGCTAAGGACACACAGTCCTCGCCCAATCACTTTGGAAAGTCTTCAAGGTAGACTTCCAAACCTTCACAGACTTCGTTCACCGGCAATCCACAATTAATCTTGGATGCTCAGAACGCGACGCCTAACTGGCTGGAGGATTCACAGTCCTCAAGTGTAACAAGTCTTCAAATCACGCGGACAGAAAGACTTCAGTGATGCCAACCACTCTTTGGGCTCTAGGTGTTTTGGGCTTTGTCGTCACAAGGATTTCTCTCTCAAACTCGTCGGAGGTGGGTTGCTCTCAACGACAAAAGCCGTGCACTAACTCTGAGCAAACACCAATTTATGGTGTAGGGGGTGGGCTATTTATAGCCACTGGGCAACCCGACCTGATTTGTCTGAAATGACCCTGGGTCACTAAGGAACTGACACATGTCACAACGGTCAGATTTCAAACACATGCGACAGCTTGACTTGGGCTACAAGTAAAGCTGACTTATCCGACTCTGGATAAGATTTGCTCTCATTGTCTTTGCTCGAAGACATAGGATTTTGGTTGAGCATCACTTCAGTCACTCTGACTTTGTTCACTTGGACCCCTCTTAACAGTGCGGTGGTTCCTATGACTCAACACAGAAGAAAAGAAACAACGAAACAACTAAGTATTCATGCTCCATAGTCTTCACTCAATGTCTTCTTCTGTCATAGTCTTCAACGTGAATATCTTCACGTACCACCATTATCTTCACTGTCTTCATACATTTTTAGGGGTCATCTCCGATAGGTAAACCAAATCAAGGAGGGACTACTACCTGTGTTATCCTGCAATTCTCACAAACACATTAGTCCCTCAACCACGTTTGTCGTCAATACTCCAAAACCAAACTAGGGTAGCACTAGATGCACTTACACGGTGGCTTTCTTGCCCTTCCTTTTGGCAGCTCCTTTCCTGGCGGCTTTTTTCTCTTTCGTAGCTTTCTTGGCAGCTTCATGGTCATATTTGACCTTCCAGAATTTATCACCCGCCTGCAAAGATTAGCATATGCATGAGTATGGGTGAAACATTGAAAAATTAAAGTAGTCATTTCACATGGGCGGTTTACCTTTGAAGCCGGGTTAGCTTTGCAGAAGGGGGCTAAGCCCACCTTGCCACAGTCCGCCAGGCTTTCGTTCAGACGAGACTTGGTCATATCGTCAATGACATCTTCAGGTAAGTCATCAGGGCTGTGACGCAGAGGATCATTCTTTGTGCCAGTGTACTCGCACATCAAGCCGGAGCGGCGGCTCAACGTAATAACCCGCCAGGCGAGCCAAACCGGACCAGGTCAATGCCTGTCAGCCCGTTCCCCACAAGAGCCTTGATCTTGGCCAAAGTGGGGGCAAGTGATTTACGTTTGGTGGCTGTAATCTTATCAGGGAGATGATGGTTGGGCCCAAGACGAAGGGCACGAAAGCCGGGCAGAGGGTTTTCACCAGCCGCAGAGGTATCTTTGCAGTAAAACCACGTCATATTCCAGTCTTTGGGGTGACTCGGCAGGTTGGCATAAGGGAAGATCACATCTCTACGGTGCTGGATTGAGACACCGCCAAGCTCTAAGCTCTGACCGCTAGCGCACTCATTCCGGTGGTTCAAATAAAACAGTTCTCTGAAGAGCAACAAATTGGGTTCTTCTCCAAGGTATACTTTGTTGAATACTTGGAAGTGGCAAATATATTAGACACGAATTGGGTCCGATGTCTTGTGGGTGAAGATCAAAGAAATTCAGCACGTCTCTGAAGAATTTTGAGCCAGGAGGAGTGAAACCCCGGTTCATATGATCTGTGAAAACAACAACCTCTCCATTTTTGGGTTGAGGAAATTCCTCCTCCGGGTCAAGAGCACAATAAGGCATGACCTCTTTTTTTGGTACATAGACGGTCTTCACAAAGTCATCCAAGGTGTTGTCGGTGACAATGGATTTAACCCAGTTGCAGGAGGTAGGTGCCTTTGGTGCCATTCTGATTGAAAGCCTAAGACAAAGTAAAAGTGCCGGTTCAAATTTAAGCCGGGCAGGAAAAAAATATTACTGTACATATTCAAGATGGCGGCTTACGAAGGGGCTTAATGGTATAAGTTATTATTTAAGCATTGCCTCCTTAAAGCCGGCGATCAAAGTCGCCATGACTAGATAAATCTAACAAGTGCAGATTTTGCCTAAGTGTTGTACAAACAAGTTTCACAATTTGCAGCTGTTATTTTGGATCAAACAGATGTTCAGAAAAGAAAATTTTCTAGACCTAAAATAGTGCGCATAGGAGTTCATGCGCTATAATGGGGATTTTCTTACATGGAAAGAAGATCTACTGGTACCCAAAATGGATGCGGAACACGTACCGCATAAGTTCTATGGTATTTTTGGATCAAAAGAAGCCATAGCAGACGGAACACAAGAACTTAGATGAACTTCGCACAGTACAGAAGAACACGCTAGCCCTAGCACAGATCTATGGTGCAGAAAGGGGAAAACTTACTGCAAGAGATTTGCTGCGGAAGGGCGCTGCTATTTTCTGGTCAAGATCAGGTTGATGCAGCAGTCAAAGTCGACGGAGACGAGATGCGCTGCAGCGGTGGCGCCGGAGCTCCAGTGGAAGATGGGGGTGAGAGAAAGAAGACGTGAACGGAAGAATGAGGAAGACCTTGTCGGGTCTATTTATAAGGAAGGGCCACTAAAAGAGCACGAAAAACGAGGAGGCCAAAAATATGAGTTGTCCAACTACAAGGACGCCTCGATTTTCGGGATGGTCACAAAGACAAAGATCCGTTGGGATGCATTGGATAAAACATGCTTTTATGACAGGTGACGTCATGGCGGGTTACCACAAATCTAGAGGATGAGTCATAGTAGGTTACAAAAATTTCATGAAGGCAGAAGATTTTTTCCTTAAGTGTCGAAGATTAACATGAAACCAGTTCAAATCAATCTGGGGCCTAATGTTGGGGATATAACTATTGGTATGACCCGCCCAGGAGGGGCCGGGTTATACTTGCAAATATTCTTGAAGCACAAGACCCAGGATATAGATGGCAGTTTAGTTAAGGGCCCAAGGCCCAGAGGTGACTTAAGGCCCATAGTGATAAACCGCCATGTATGCGTGACTTGTATTATAAGGCAAGGATAGTTAAGAGACCGAGCCGGACACTGTTATGAGCCGACCGGGACTCTGCAGAGCCGCTGGGCATCGACCTCTGTATATAAAGGGATGACCCGGCGGCGGTTCAGGACAAGTAACATCAACTCGAGAGCTAGGTCAAGCGATTCGCTCCCTGGTTATCGAGACATAAGTAATCCCACTCAAAACTGGATCGTAGGCTTTTACCTTCATCGTAAGGGGCCGAACCAGTATAAACCTCGTGTCCTTTGTCCCGATTAACCCCTTTAAGCTTCCTAGTTGCGATGGCTCCACAACTAAGTCCTTTCACTAGGACATCTGCCGTGACAATTCCACGACAGGAACAATGTTTCGGTTTGAGACGCGCTTATTTGAAATTTGGGGAAAGTTACAAACTTTTCCCCCATCTAAAATTTCGGACGTATTGCGGGTTGGGGGTAGGACAGTAATCTCAGGTGTCCCAAATGTGGGCGGGATAGATTTCGGCCGAGCGCATGGGTGTTTAGGTGCCCACGGTGTATGAATGCTTCTCGGAGGCGGTTGAGACAGGCGTCTTGGTGAAGTTACAAACTTACCCCGGTTTAGACCTTTGGACATCGGGCCGATAGGCTACACGGGCTAGAGTCAGGACAGTTAATTCCTACCACCAAACATTAGTCTCGCGCGGTTTCGGGTGACTAGAGGCCTATTTGGCGCTTCGTTCAATATTTGGGAGCATAAGCATTAACGTTTTCGGTTCTCTTGGATTGAACTTTCAGGATTTGTCAAACTTCACAAATCCTTACTCTTGAAAATCCTAAAGCTACGATTATTTTGGAATGGAGGGGGTATATTTGAATATGCATTGGACACGAGTATATATTAAAAAATATGCAACTTACCTCAGTTCATGCATGGTTCCAGATATAATCTCCTTGGTTGCAAAAAAAGTTAGACATCCGTATGAATATATATAGCATGTTCAAACGCACAACAAAGATTGATGCCCCCTTTTACATCTGATTTACAAATGCCATTATCTCGGGTTCAAATAGATGAATGCAGTTCCTATGAATTCGAATCTTCGAAACCCCCTTTATGTTGACTTCGACATGTATTCTATTTCGTACTAGCAATTTGGAATGTATCCATGCAAGTGGCAAATGTATAAAGTGCTTCACACTAACAACATGGAGTGCACTAATTAATGTTTATATATGAATTGCAAAAGCATCCATTGCATGTATTTCAAACCTCTCTCACTCTATGGACCGATAATATGAAATAAACACATGCACATGCTAGAATTTAATAGAGTATGGGTGTCTGATAGACCGATTTTCGTCCATACGCAATTTGCAAAATTTATGATCTCATCCAAAAATAATAATGCCATTTATATTTTAATTTAATGCATAGAACCGCCTTTTACACATAGATGCATTATGCCTTGGCCTGTTCTCACAAACGTGCTATATATCTCTCTATCTAACGCATAAGTGCACACACTTAATATGCATCGGCATTTCTCTTTCACACATGCTCACAATCTCTCTCGGGGTGTCGGGGTGTCTCACGCACATGCTCTGTCTGTATCTCTCTCTCTCTCTCTCTCTCTCTCTCTCTTTCTGACTACTATGTACCACTCTTTTCACTAATCTCAGTTGGAAAACACTATTTCTCTCACATGCATATATACACACGCACGATCTCTACTAGCCCTCTATACACACATATATGTGCCTACGTGTCTCCCGCATGCACATTATCTTTAGGCCTCTCTCGCACACATTGCCCCCCCCCAGACACACCTCTCTCTTAGTAGTTGGCAGATATGATTCCATCATATCATTCGGTAGGATATCCCTGACTGTTAGCCTGGATGGTAATACGAGGCAAAGTTTTACCCTGGTTCAGACCCTTGCAGTTGAGGAAAAAGCCTACTTCTGGTACTGTATATTAGTCATAGGGGTGTGTACAAAGTACCCGTGAATACCAGGCATTGTGCATGTGTGTATACTATCGACGAACTAGCCCCCAAGCTTCTATAACATACTGGGGGCCTAGGATTACAAATCATATATAGTCGGGTTATCACCAGTGGGGATAGAGTCCTCTGCGACTCTGGTAGCTTTGTGTTGTACGCCGAGTCCTCCACATGGGTCTTCGTATAATGCGTCTCAGTCCAACCTATGTGTGGCGTAGGATGGAACCGACCCATGAGTCCTCATGTTGACCCACCACAACTAGAAATGATGTGCCCACCACACCACACACGCAATCGGCCACTAAGAAAATAAGCATATACAATAGTACAATGTTATACATGAAAGTTAATTGCATGGTGCATCCAAAAATATTTGTTCTGCATTGTGAATGTTTATATATTCTCCTAAAATATTAGTCACGGGAAAGAGACATGAAGGGCATATCTCTCCTTGTCTCCACCGGACACCCCTCTTTCTACACCACTTTGACGTACGCACACAAACTATCTCTCGGCCCTCTAAAAGTATGCATGCCCACGACACATTCACGCATGACGGTCAATGTATTTCAAGCTAAAGCACTATACGGTCACTAGACTTCAGAATATGCTCATTACAGTCACCGTATACATTCTCGTGGTGATCATACGGTATCTAGCTCATGATACGTCTTCATATTTTCTTGATGACACTGACGGACTTTGCATTTGATGCGTGCTCCGTATTTTGTTGATGACACTTATGGTAATTGTATTTGAAGCGAAAGCACGATATGGTCACTAGTCTTCAGAATAAGCTCATCACGCTCACCACATACATTTTGTCGTGCTAACCAACATGTGGTTGGATGGTTAGGAGAACAGTGGTTTCTCGAGCACACCAGGTTTAAAGTCCCGGTGCTCGCATTTATCCTGTGTTAATTTCAGTATTTTCCGGCGATGTGCGTTCAGTGGGAGGAGACGTTCCACTCGACTAGGAGGCACCTATGGTGACTTCGTAAAATCTCAAGATCATATACTGGCTCGCTCTCTCAAAGGTGCTCGTAGGGGTAGGGTCTGCGTGTGTGCGCTTATAGCGGTGAGTGCTTCCGCGTATATATGAGCCCTTGCGTCTGTATTGTGTTAAAAAATACATGTCATGATTATACGGTCACTGGCTCACTCGTACAACTCCGTATTTTGTTGATGACACAATCAATTGACCAGTCAAAGGTTCCACATGGCGCAAATAGTGTTGCACCATCGGGGCGCGTAACCGTGGGGCCCACCTGCCAGCCCATATATGAAAGAAAGGAATGGTAGTTTGAGTCTGTATTGTGTTAATAAAATACATTTTAGGGTGATCATATGGTCACTGGCTCACCATACAGCTCTATAATTTGTTGATGACACGATCAATTGACCAGTCAAACGGTCCACATTCAGCAGCGCACATTACCATACGGCCCACCCGTCAGCGCGTATATGAAGGACAGAAATGGTAATAAATTAGTGGCCGGTGGGTATTCGAAGTCGTGAGACCTCTGGTTGGCAGTCGCCGGCAGTGGGGGGGGGGCGTTGATCGGGGCAGATGGGGCGGCACGGGCCGGCCGCGTGCGGCGGGGCCCGGTGGTTCGGCCGGTGGTGGCTGGTGGCTCAGGGGGTGGAGTTTGATGATAAACTGCAGGCCCTTTATTTTGTATCCAACGGCTGGAAAATCTAATGACCAGAGATGATGAAGTCAGTCGACTGACGTGTAGCCTCACCCGGCATGTACACATGCACATATGCAAGACATGCACGCATGCAAGCGTGCAACACTGACACGTACATACAACGAACACACGCATGCATGCAGGCATGCAACACTGACATGTACACATGCACTCATGAACACACGCACGTACGCATCCATGCATGCAACACAGAAATGTACCCTTGCACGCACGCAACACTCGCACACCTGCATGCACACATCACACGACGCAAGACACACGCTCAACCTATATGTGCATGCACCCTTTGTTAAGGACATGGATTGCTATGGGTATTAATCAATCTTATCTGTGATAAGAAGAACATTGATGTTTGCAGCGGTCTTTATGAATCACAACGTATCGAACGGGCTGGTAGTAGGCTTATCTACATGAAAAAGATGATGTCACACTCAATGAACAATCATCGGTTTATGAAATGCCCGGTTCTGACCGCCCTGGACCACCAAAGGTTCCTCTGCTATGCACTGCATGCGTTGGGTCACTGACATGTAGGCCATGTACCCAAAGAGCCCACACATCAGTGGACGAACGTCACGGTGTCCTATGTCAGAATCGAGGGTGCCACTTGCTGCACGCCCGGCTGAACACACCTCCTTGCCGCATTCAAACGCCTCGAGGAAACCCACCCGTGTAGAAGCCGAGAAACCCACTCTGGACACACGTCTGTTCATGACCGAGCCGACATTAAATGCAATGCCTGCCGAGCTCCTCCTTTCTGCCGTCTATTTAATCTCCTATTTAAATGAGGCCAAATGACGGCCAAGAATCGCACACCTCCGCCGCTCCCCTATTTCCTCCTTCACCATTTTGTCCACTCTTACAATGACTTACGAAGAGTAGTTATTCCGCATCCAAGCCGACTGGGTAGCCCTCCAGATACGAGCTATGCAGCTCGCTGATCCACCTCCCTCCCCTCGCCTGACGGAGCCAATTGCCGCCCCTAGCCGGCGCGCGGTTCAGCAACTCGCCGCTCAAGGCTAGCTTGATGAGGAGCGGCTCACGGGCGTCGTTGCTGACGTCCACGCCGCCGCCTCGTACCGTGTCTCCCGTTTTTGTGGCCGAGACTCCCATGCTGGCGGCCGCGCCATGCAAGCAGCCTTAGAAGCCGGGTGCGCGGAGAGCAACGAGTCGGTGACCAGCGCCTCCGCGCCCGCCGCCATCATCGAGGAGCAGTAGAACACGGGAGGCTGCCGCCGCTTGGGTCCCATGAAGGCCACCGCGGAGGCGACGCTGGCGTACACAACAGGTGTCTTGCCAGATCCTTTTGTTGCGAGGACCTTTGTCGACCCCGCATGGGCTCCATGGAAGTGGGGAAGCCCGCTTCCACCATCGTCTTCGGCATCAGCCAATGATATCAGTTGGGCAGTGGAGAAGCGAGTCGTCCTTTGCGCTGAAGCATATACCTCCGGGGCTCCCGGCAGTCCGGTGATCGTGTTGCCGAACATGTGGAACACAAATCGATCGGCAGGCGACCATTTAGGCCAGGTATTATATACCTGTGCTGTCCAGAACTAGCACCACATAGTTCATTTGAATGTAATGAAATCTGTCATGTTTGTATGAAAATCCGGTATTTTATATGATCTCCGTCGTTGTTTATATGAAATATCGTCCTGTTTGCGTGAATTTCGTCCGGTTGCTTGAGTTGCTGTCATAATGTGTGCGGCTACGGTTGGATGGCGTAATTTGCGGGTCGCCAGTCGGTCTGCGGGCAGCTCGAGCGGCATGGTGGGACAAAAAAACACAGCTCATGCGAGCTCATCTCCAACGTGCACGCTGGATGATGCATGAGCACCCGAGCCATTCCTCGTTCATTGGTGGCAAAGGCACCGGTGGACAAAAGGGTCGCCAATATTTTGGCTACCCCGGGCAAGATCCAAACAGCCCCTCCCAATAGGCCCAAATCCCTCGTTCGCCGTGGAATTTTGCCATGTGTTGTCTTCATGGACTAGCAAGATGCCAGTGCATTGCACGGAACATAAAGATGCATTTTTTTTACAAAACACATGTTGTGATTGACCCATGCCGGAGTAATCCCATTTTGTAAAAACTAATGATATCTCGAGAATTTTATCGGACTCCATTTTTGTATACAAGGCCACAAACCCATATTACAGGTACCAAGGCAAAAATTAATATCTTCCAAGTCAATGTTGCAAGCCACCTTGTTTCTGATACGTCTCCGTCGTATCTACTTTTCCAAACACTTTTGCCCTTGTTTTGGACTCTAACTTGTATGATTTGAATGGAACTAACCCGGACTGACGATGTTTTCAACAGAACTGCCATGGTGTTGTTTTATGTGTAGAAAATAAAAGTTCTTGGAATGACCTGAAACTCCACGGAACACCTTAGAAAAACAATAAAAAATCCTCGCAAAAGATGAAGACCAGGGGGGCCACACCCTGTCCACGAGGGTGGGGGGCTCCCCCCTAGGCACGCCCCCTACCTCGTGGGCCCCCTGGTGGCCCTCCGACGCCAACTCCAACTCCATATATTGGCTTTCGGGGAGAAAAAAATCAGAGAGAAGAAATAATCGCGTTTTGCAATACGGAGCCGCCGCCAAGCCCTAATCTCCCTCGGGAGGGCTGATCTAGAGTCCGTTCGGGGCTCCGGAGAGGGGGATTCGTCGCCGTCGTCATCATCAACCATCCTCCATCACCAATTTCATGATGCTCACCGCCGTGCATGAGTAATTCCATCGTAGTCTTGCTGGACGGCGATGGGTTGGATGAGATTTATCATGTAATTGAGTTAGTTTTGTTAGGGTTTGATCCCTAGTATCCATTATGTTCTGAGATTGATGTTGCTATGACTTTGCTATGCTTAATGCTTGTCACTAGGGCCCAAGTGCCATGATTTCAGATCTGAACCTATTATGCTTTCATGAATATATGTGTGTTCTTGATCCTATCTTGCAAGTCTATAGTCACCTACTATGTGTTATGATCCGACAACCCCGAAGTGACAATAATCGGGACCACTCCCGGTGATGACCATAGTTTGAGGAGTTCATGTATTCACTATGTGCTAATGCTTTGTTCCGGTTCTCTATTAAAAGGAGGCCTTAATATCCCTTAGTTTCCAATATGACCCCGCTGCCACGGGAGGGTAGGACAAAAGATGTCATGCAAGTTCTTTTCCATAAGCACGTATGACTATATACGGAATACATGCCTACATTACATTGATGAACTGGAGCTAGTTCTGTGTCACCCTATGTTATGACTGTTACATGTAGAACTGCATCCGGCATAATTATCCATCACTAATCCGGTGCCTACAAGTTTTCCATATACTGGTTCTCGCTTATTTACTTTTCAGTTGCTACTGTTACAATCACTACAAAATACCAAAAACATTACTTTTGCTGTCTTTACTTTTGTTACCGTTACCACCACTATCATACTACTTTTCTACTAAACACTTTGCTGCAGATACTAAGTTTCCAGGTGTGGTTGAATTGACAACTCAACTGCTAATACTTGAGAATATTCTTTGGCTCCCGTTGTGTCGAATCAAGAAATTTGGGTTGAATACTCTACCCTCGAAAACTGTTGCGACCCCCTATACTTGTGGGTTATCAGTTTCCTTTTTTGCCGTGTAAATTAATGTGTATTCTTCTCTTCCATGCACATCAAGCCAATGCTCACACTCCCGCATGAATGCAAGGGATAATTAACGTACTCCTTTGCTAGTACTACGAGCCAAACACCATTAATATTGCATCAATTAGTGTTAGTGGCCTTGTATATCTGCAAATTGTAATTTTGATAGTGGCCTTGTATATAAAAATGGAGGGAGAAAGATGAGAGATAAGGTGAGGAGGAGTGGGACGTGGTGGTGACTGGTGCTCGGACTGGGCGGAGGCATGGGGATGGACGGCGCATTATGTCTAGGTTTATATCTCTCTCACACACACCCACGTAGGTGGAGGACGTGCACGAAGAGAAGAGGTGCACGCACGGCGCACGTACTCCCGTCTCTTTCCCAACCACACCCGCGCGGGTACACAATGCCGCACCTTCCCAAACGGATGAAGCAACCATTATTTCACACTTCGGTTTTCCATCATCTCAAACCACGTAGTATTGCTTCTGCCTCAAGAGGGACACGCGCATCGCCTTGGTACATCATGACACGTGGGATGGCATGGCAGGCCATGCTCCCCCGCCGATCGGTCGGTAAAATCACCTCATTTTTACTATACTTCCTCTGTATCGGTTTACATGGCATGCACGTCGTTCTAGGTTGAGAATTTAACTGGCTATATATGTGATGAACAGTACTCTAGCCTTTTAAAAAATGTATACTTTTGTAGAGTGTAGTATCTATGGATTGCGCCATGGAGCCAAACTCAAAATTAAAAAAAAGGTGGTACATATAGAGAGTGCTCGTCGCCAAATTATGCATATAGTACTATTAAAAAAGCTAGTACGTGCTTAAACAGGGTGCTAAATTCTATTAAAGAAATACTAGTATGTATGTACTGAAGAGTTAAAGTAACGACAAGAAACATAACATAGTTCTGCTGGGGGCTCAGCATGACACACCCCTCAAATTAAACTAAGCATGCCTTATATTAAACTATGTAACTAATCCGGTAGACACTACATTAGAACCACCATGAGCAACAACACTGCCATCTTACTCGGAGTCCTCGTCCACGTCCTCGACTTCGTCCTTGTCCCTCTTCCTCTTGGCCGATACTTCTTTGCTTGAACCGCACACTTGGCTCTTGCTCTTCATCCAACCCTTGTAAATATTGAAGCAAAGGTAGCCCTCCATTGCAGCATAGTGGATGTGGTCTATATCTAGTACAGTCCGCTGCCATGCATGACGACGAAACGTGTAATGAGGTTTCTCCAGTTGATTGTATGAAGGATGAACCATGGCTCCTGCCAGGGTCAGCATTGAAGGCTGACCACTGGAGGGCAGCAGCCGATTCTTCTGGAGGTCGAAGGGGTTGCCTACAATGAGGCCTATCTAACCCAGGAATCTTTTGTCGTTTGTAAAGTCCACAATAACAAATTTGACTAGGTCGCTCTTGAGGAAGTTCTTAAAATCCTGGCATTCAACGTCGGCATGGCATATGTGGTAGACCAAGCATAAGTCATGCACGCAAACCTGGATCATGGTGGGCTTCTTCCTCTATTCCTCCTTTAGATCCTTCTCTCGTCCCAGGACTATGGTGTACTCAACATCTAGCCCAGCGACCCACTCATCATCTGAGTTTTCGAACATGCGTCTGAAGCGAGCAAGGCATCCTTTCACCATCACGGAAGAACGGATGTAGATGATGTCGAACTCATCGCCGGTGATGGTTCTAACCTTGTACTCACCACCAATCATGGAGATTTGGGACGCCATGGATTTGGGAGGAGGGTTAGGATTAGTGGAACTGCCGTAATGTGAAAGGACGGGATGACTAGGAGCGAACCGCCGTAATATTAAAGGACGTGCCGGGACGTGTGGGAGCGAACTGCCAGCGTGCGAATGGCAGGGTAGTGGCTTTCCATTCTCCCATGATACAGGCTTCCGAGAGCCCTTGGATCTGAGATAGAACGGTTGCATGGTGTGATTCTAGACCTATGGGTGAATATCCTATCCTGGACGGTTATTCTGCAAATTTTCAGCAACTTAGCATGCGACCGTTCGATCTCAGATCCAAGGGCTGCCAGCAGCCCGTATCATGGTCGCGCCTACCACGACCGCCACGTCGCTCGCGCGGTCACGCCCTTGGAGATTTAACACAGTGCGTTAGGCTATCTAATGTTGGCATGTCATCAGTTAGTCACTCATACTACAACAAGGTTAGCTATAAGGTTGGCTATAAGTGTATTTTTTTACTTCTCTCTATCTCTTTCTTCGTAGTATTTATTGCATTTGGCAAGGAGTGACATCTTCCAATGAAATGGTGCTTAGATGAGGTGCTAAGGGCATTAAATGGCGTAGCAATCAAGTCCCCATAGGTGCTTAGTTTTTTGTTGCTAAGTTTGCTTCATTTAATTAGCTATAGACTCAAAATTGTCTTTTCACCTAGGTACACGTGCTTAGCACCGTTTCTTCCATGGGTCACCAAACTAGTCTCTCTCTTCTTAATTAACTTGCCACATCAGACTTTATGCCTATGTGGCAAGCTTAGCACCTGTAGGAGCAAGTAAGTACTCCCTCCGTCCAAAAATACTTGTCATCAAAATGGACAAAAAGGGATGTATCTAGAACTAAAATACATCTAGATACAACCCCTTTTATTCATTTTGATGACAAGTATTTCCGGACGGAGGGAGTACAATAGTGCGCTTTACATGGCATTTTTGCATATTGGAGGAAAGAGGCAAGGAAAAAGTGGAGAAGTGGGCTCTCATGCAAGAGCTAGCCCCTACATGGTGGAGCATTGGGAGAGGCACCTGTATGGAGGTGGTCAGGAATCGGGAGACTCACACCGGTCGTAGCACCGCAGTTAAAATGATGATGGCAAGTCAAATCGCGGGGCCCCACCTGTCTAGTAGTAACTCGCTGTCAAATCACACAGCCCTACGTTTGCAGCAGCCTACTCCCTCATCTTCTCGCGTCTCTGTCGAACCTACTAGGCGGAACTGCCCTGCCTACCGTGCAGGAAAAGCCCCGCCCTCGACTTTTAAATACTATATGTTTAGAAACTACATCCGCTTAAGAATCCAATAATATACCTTTTGTGACATAGTAACTCATATTTAGTTAGTCAAATGGATGACCTAGAAGACGTGCACGCCCTATAAACCGAGACACCTAAAAAACGAGAGGGAGAGGGTAGTTCAATACGTATCTTTTTAGATCAATATAGTCGGGATTCACCAAGGAGCAAAACCAAGTGGTAGGCTGCTCCTGTCGTGTTGGCGTAGCAACTCAAGCAGGGTCTGTCCGCACACGAAATGGCGACACACTTAACAGGACCCCTTTGGCCGACATGTGGCTCATCCACCGTCTTGTTCCACGTCCGATGCACCAAATTATAGTTTAGAGTAGTGGTTGGAACTGGAGGCACCCCGGTCGTAGCAGTAGTAGAAAATGAGCAATGAGGGGTCAAATCACAAAGCCCCACCTTTCCCGCATTAAGTCGGACGGACGAAGCAACCATCATTTCACTCTAGGGCGCAAGAGCATAAAGAAAATAGAAAACAATGATGCGTGCGGCAGCTACCTAGGGCACGCTAGGGTAGGGGTCTCTACTATAGATCCTTTTTTTGAAAGCGCCTCGACTACAAATCGGCTTCTCCCTTGTCCTCTTGAAGAAAACCGATGATGAGTGCGGCGGTAGGGTTTGTAGGAGTACTACGGCGTGTGGGGCCACGTCGTAGTAAACAGGAGAGGGATTGAGTTTGAGTCGACGCCTTAAATATGTGTGGGCCGCTTGGTTTTACGGGAACGAGGCAACATTTTGGGTTCGGGGACCAATGGAGATATAGTACGTACAAAAAAATGTGGACGTAGGTTCGACCGAAAGGCAATGATGCATGGGCCCTGCATTTTGATATACCCGGGGCTGCATGAAATTTGATATTACACATGCATTGAACGCATGAGATTACAAAACCAAATTATGAATGAATACACACTATAGCATGTAAAGCTTTGAGTGATATATGTGTGATGTAGATGTTTGTTTAGTTCTTATAGTTTATCCCATTCAAAATCAATTAGTTTTATAAAAATGTTAAGATTCATGGGGTTGTGCATTGTAAAGCATAAAGTAAAAAACAAATAATGGCAATTCATTTAGAAAAAATAAATTCAATTATGATACGGAAGATTCTAGAACAAAGGAGAAGTGCTTGTGTTTTGAGGTTTGTGCATTATGCTTAAGTTCAACCGTGGAGTTTTCTAAATTGTACATGTGGGAGATTTGGTGGAATGTTGATGATATCCAACGGCCAGTAGTGCTCGGATTTTCCATCTCTGCACTGTCGGATTAGCTCCATCCAGCGACCATCTTTCAAAGTTATTCGCGCAATATATAGTTCTTGTGCCATAGTTGCATGTCTTGGAAAAGAGCTACTAGTGGGTTGTACTAGCTATTTAGGAATAGAAGACGTATACATGGAAGTTGTAGGGAAAGAGATGACATGGAGTATCCCTCTTCCTATGAGTAGGGATTGGAAAAGAGATGTCATTTGGTTCACATCATAGGAACTTTTCTATTGAATCTAGAGATGACATGTATCTCAATTCCTATGAGGAGGGATTAGAAAAGAGATGTAATTTGGTTCATATCATAGGAACTTTTTTATTGAATATACGCAAATGTTTATTCTCCTTTGAAATTATGGGAGTATAGGAATCCATTCATATGAACCAAGTGGCTCTAAAGCTATAGAAATGATATCATGTTTATTTCCTTTGAAATGTGGGGTATATGAATCTATTCCTATGAACAAATTGGCTCTAAAGGAAAAAATCCTATAAAAATCATATCATATAGAGTTCCTATGATATTCCTCCACACCAAAGGATGGTAGAAGTTGCTGCAGGTGATACGATGGTCTTTCTTTGTAGACTCCTCCCCCATCTTTATAGTTACCTCTCGAAGATGAATGAAATGATATATACAGGGTATTCTACATGTGCAATTTGGTACACGAAAACTCGGTAAAAGTTTGCGAGGTTCGAATTTTGAATAAATCTATATGCACTGCATTTTGGAACGGAGGGAGCATACGGCAGTTGCTAACACTCACGTGGAAGATTTGTGTGTAGGAGGAGTGGCTGTTCTGTTAAATGACATGGCAAAACTGACACTGTCGGATGCCGATGTAATGGTTCTTACGGCGTTCGTCAGGAAAAGGTTTGTGGCAAACGTTTGTCGGATAATGATTTACGAACACATGCATTGCATTGATACGTGCCCCCCTCTCTCTCACACACACACACCCTCACGAGTCACGACTCTCCCGAGTCCTCTCACACCCACTATCTATCTGTAGGTAGACGTCACACACATATGTGCTCTTCACACCCTACCCTCAGACCTTCTAAAAAACCAAAGACATCGCGCATATTTTATTTTAGCTCACACGTCACACACTTATACTATTACTGTTGTGGAAAACGTTCTTTAGGCATAGTATATTGTACTCTCACGAAGAGAAGCGGTGCACGCCACTATGCATATAAGAAGGAGCCTTAGCGCTTGCTTTACTAGGGTTCCTCTTGTTCACTTTGTCATGCTCTCCAGATCTAAGCAAGACATAGGTGGCCACACTCTCTCTCAGGTCACGGCTGGTCACAAATCCGGCCGGACAACCTTGACCGGGGTAGGGGTGTAGGTGCATCGTTCACGCTATTGTCGCGGCGAGGGAGGAGAGCAACGGCTGCCCGTGCGTCCCGATCGGCGGCCGTGCCGTTTTCTCTGAGAGAGCACCGGCTCGGGTGGGCCTCCGGCCCCTTCTTCCTCCCTGCGGTATTGTGGCCAAGATGCGGCCTCCCGACGCCGTATTTGCCACATGCCGATGACCCTCAGGTATATATTCCTTCAAAACCTGCCTTGCTGTACTGCCCCAGCTCCCCACTTGGTTTCGTGTGGATCTTTTTCTACTTCCGTCTACTGTTCCAAAGCCACCTAGACTTTTACTATTATTAGAGGTAAAGCTAGTTCATACAGTCGACTCTAAGAGTTGGTTCAAAAAGGGAAGAAAGTGGGAAAGCTGTAGCATGAATCTAGGATTTGGTTCTATTAGCCAACGGGGGAAAGTAGTAGATATTGGCTACCCAACCGGTCTCTTGGTTGAAAAGATGAAGAAAGCATGGTGGATGGAGAAGGGTGGGGGAAGTGGACCTGTCTCTTGGTTGAAAAGGGAAAGAAAGTGACGGGTGTTGGGGGACAACACAAATGAGAATGAGCAGGTCTATAGATTTCCTGTGCTCACATAGGAAAATGTCGTCGAGGAGATAAAAAATGGGACAAATGCAGACATGCTGCCTGAGTGTTTGCCGCTCTCGGCAACCACATCTACCTCACCACTTTATGCCCCTGCTGTCCCTACGCCCATATTGCTACCGTTAATGTAAAATCACATGAAGCATTAAGCAATGCCACCTAATGTCACTATAAGTAATGGTCTAGTGCCGTCGATAAATTGAAGCAATGCCACCACCATTTTATGAAGTGCTCCATCTTGCTTTATTTCCCATGAATTGTGTTTTTGCAGTTACACTTAAATCTCACACCGCTAACATTGCTTCATCCCAGTGGAACTGCACAAATTTGATTGCACATTTACTGACCATGTGCCATTCTCATGACAGTAATACTAATGCTATTGTTCTGCATGTTAATCTAGTGGCAGTTTTGATGTGATGTGATGCTACTTACTTAAGGGCACTTTCATATTGTCAATCTTGTACCAATTATAACACAATAGATGATGTTGTTAATCATACGCCACTGCAAATATCTGTCACTGTTTAAATAACCGTATTTCGTATTTGCGCAAACAGGGATGTCTGTCTCCATATCATTTCGGGATGTCTGTCTCCATATCGTTTCTATCTGCGCAATCAAAAGCACACACCTCAGTTTTAGTAGAACTGCGCAAAATGAGATGGCTATCCCTCGCTGTCGTCGTCTAACCACCCATCTTCCAGGTATTCCTACATTGGTAGTTACTAGGTAGAATGACCAACGCAATCTAAAAGAAGTTGATTCGTACATTTTACTTCCTGATTGCAGTGTAGGGACAAGCGAAAACAACTGCATCCTAGTCCGGAATGCACTTTCTACCAGTTCATACATGGACCAAGGACTAGCTGGCACGGTTGCACGGCATTTTTTGGACAGGTGCGCGGACAAGAGGCATTGTGGTCTGCTTCTTTCTGCAAATAGCGGTGCTTAAATTTAGTGGAATGCACAAGAATTTCAGCTGGTCAGTACACTGCATGGTTTAGTTTAGCATTCCAGCTCAGACAACAATTATAATTGGTTATTCTAGAATGAGAGAACCTAACCCTGGATGGTGGCAACAAGAAAAAACCAAAGTGAACTCCAAGAAATTTAAGCCTGCCCGGAGGCCCTTTGCTCAGAGAAGCCTTGCTTGTTTTTTCCTGATTTGTAAACATTCTCACAACTTTGTCTTTTGTTGTGAACTAGTATATGTTTGTTATGTTTTATGAATCATTGAGATGTATAAAATCGCTTAACTTATGCTTTTCAAGTTTTTTATGAAGCCGAGTTTAATGTGAGTGTTCCACATGAATGCTGCACTAGCGTGTGAACGTTTAGAATTTACATTGTGGCCTCAGTTAACTGCATGAACCACTGTAACAAGATACATAGTTGCTTATATGTCAAACAACAGATTGTTGATTGTTAGCTGGTCGATAGCCTAGTGTTGAGCGAGTTGAGCCAATGTCCCATGTTCTGCACAACTCCTTACAAGTGGGGTAGCACCAACAGTGTTTACAAGTACTTATGTATACGTCGGTTCACTGTTCTCGGACGAGTACAATGTTTCATGAAAACACACACTGCTCGTATGATAAACCGTGACAACTTATGTCTTACCATGACATATTCATGAAAAAACTAGTGAGGACGCATCCGTTTCAGCAACAATTACGATTTTTCTCACATGATTCACGGGCACACAAAAGTAGCAGCAGTTCCCATAGACAGATTCAAACAGAGTACTAGCCCAGAGGGCTCGATAATAGGCAAAGTTTGCATAATTAGACACAATCCAAACTACTATTAAACACTAGCTGGGGCAACTATTTCATGCCTCGATCTAATTTTGTCGGGGAAACTGATCCACGAACACCTATGGGGCCGGCGGACCGAGCCCCTTTCGGTTCAGCGGGGGGCGGAGGTCGCACAAAGAGCGGATCGAGGCGAAGCACATGAGCGGTTTACCCACCTTCGGAGCTCTCCGGAGAGATAATACTCCTACTTCTGCTTGTCTGATTGTATTGAGTTCTTGCTCGGGAGCGCTGAGTGCTACAGTACACACGAGCCACTAACGAGACCGAGCGTGAGTGTTTTCTGCTCTCCAACCCTCTTCTACGTTGCGCATGTGCCTCCTTTTATATTCTCAAGGGGTCACCGACAGGTGGCAACGTAGACAAGGGTAAAAATGGAAAAGGAATTGCGGTTGGTACAACTACCTGTATAGTGTACCCTACCTAACCCTGACGGCAGGGGACAAAGGCATTAAATGCCCGTCTGCGTCGCCCAAATAGTGCGAAAAGGGACCGTCAGGGACGCCACCGCTTGCCACAATGGCCATCTTGTCAGCGCCGCTTGCCACTGCGCACCGCTGGCTGCACAGCCTCCCACCACGTGCGCCTGGAAAGGCCCCAGGGCTACACGTTGGTGGATGTGCTGGAGCGTGGGTACAGAGTGGTAGCCTGCCGCGGCAAGCGCCTTGCCGCGGCCGTTGTCTTGTCGCGTATGGAAGCTTGTCGCTCACGGGGCCTTGCTGGGACGCATGGCGCGTCGCGGCAAGTTCCTTGAGATGCCTTGGTTGGCCTTCTCGGCAATCTCCTCTTGCCGGGGCCTTGTCTTCTTGGCTTGAATACTTTGTTCTTGAATGGTTCCAAAGGAACCATGGAGGACCTTGGCGGTCACCCGGCAAGCCTTGCCGCGGGGGGCTGCAACTGCCCGTGCACAAGTTCGGGATACTAGGGTACCCCTACTCTAGTACACCGACAGGAGCCCCCGGGCTTGGGCCACACACGGTGCCGAGCGCTGTTGGGCCAGGCCCAAAATAGGGCACGGGCACACGCGGCCTGGGTCACGCCGTATCTTACTCCGTATCCACCGCGCCCTCCCCGAATGGCACGCGTTGAATGCGGCGTCGTGGGAGAGATCGTGGGTAGTTTCTTTATTCGCAATAATGGAACGCCCGACCCCTCCCTCTTTATAAGCAGGGGAAACAGGGGCAGTTCGTCCATCGCGCCCGTTGCTACTCCAATCTCAGAAATCTCCGCCGCTCCCCCCTTCTTCCCAAGGCTGAAAGAGAGCAGCGCTCCGCCCCCCATTGCCACCACACACCACGAACACCATCGATCTCCCCCACCACCTCCGCCATGGCTCCGAAAGCCGACAAGGGGAAGGGCGTGAAATCGGTCAAGGCGCAGCGGCTCGCGGCGCTGCGAAAGGAGCGGGCCATCTTCCCCCCTTAGCATGCCGCGAAGGAGCTGAGGGAGTACTACTACCTCTTCTGGTCGACGGAGACGCGAGCGCATCTGCGCACGAAGGTACTCCCGGCTGCCGCTTCGAAACTGGCTCCAAATGGCTATCCTTTCTTCACGCTGTTCTTCTACTGCGGGCTCTGCCCGCCCTTCTCTGAATTTTTCTATGACATCATGAACACCTACGGGTTCTGCCTCCTTGACTTCACCCCCAACGCCGTTCTGACCATGGCAGTTTTCGCACATCTCTGCGAAAACTTTGTCGGAGTCCATCCAAACGTAGCTCTTTTTCGCCACTTCTTTATGCCCCGAGTCGAGAGAGGAGAGCCTTTGGCCGGCGGAATCGCCTGGATCTCGAGAGTCGGCAAGAAGGAAGCTTATCTGGAGGGAGAGCTCCATAGCAAGTGGGAGGAACGGAGAGCAGAGTGGTGCTGGATTGTCGAGGAGAACCCGCAGCCATTTACCGCCCTGCGACAAGCCCCAATAGTGTGCGGCAACGATTGGAGCAACGTGGCCCCGGAAGACGATAGGCTGAATATTGCCGTCACCCGGATCTTACGCCTCAGGCTTTTCGGGCTCACTGTAGGCTCCGTTGGCGCAGATATTCTTCGCCGCCGCATCGCCCCCCTGCAGGAGAGGAGGAGACCCGCCTGGGAGTTCCAAAACTCGGCGGATATCATGAGGCTGCGCCCGGGCCTCAACTTCAACTTCACCGTCCTGGAGCTGGACGCGATGCTCCTGGAGCTGTTCAAGCGCGATCCTCAACATCCATTCATATTGCCGAGGGGCGTCGTTCCGTTGTGCAACAACTCCTCGCTCGACCGCATCCGTGCAATGATGCCGCTGTGCGATTCGCACGGAATCGTCCCAACTTGGCAAGAGCCTGCGGACGACGACGTGCGGGATTTCTTTGACGGCTTGGTAGAAGTGCCGGTCTGCGCTGATGAACAGAAGAGCCTTACTCGCGACACCACTGATGCAGAAATGCAGCGCATCGCCAATAGGCTGGAAGAGGCGGCGGCAGCAGCTGCCGCGGGCGAGTTCGGGTTCACCGTGGAGAGGCAGAGGCAGCAGAGGCGGCAAGCCTTGTCGAGCGAGAGGAGTTCTCCGGCGAGGAAGAGCTTGCCGGGTCAGAAGCAGAGTCAAGCGAGCCCGGCGAGGGAGAGCTTGTCGGGCCCGAACCTTCAGACAGCTTGCCGCAAGCGGAGCCCCCAGCTGCACCAAGAAGGCGTCTCCGCAAGGCCGGGGACGTAGCGGGGCGGCAGACGGGTCAACAGCCGTCGTGCCGCGCGACATGCTCTACCGCGGCAAGCACTGTTGAGCAGGAGCGCCTCACGCCGCTGCGGCAACTGGAGCGGGGTCTTCTCGGTCCTCCGCTACTGCCCCTGCCAAGCAGGCAAGGGAACCTACTCCTCTGTCTCGTCGCACCGGAGGCGAGCCGGACTTCGACCTCTCCGCGCTCAGCTCCGACGAGGAAGAATAAGAGTAAGATCCTTCGCTGTACTTGTAGCTCTTCAATTCTTGCTGTTTTGTCTTGTATCTGATTTGCTTTACTCTGAACTCGTTCCCGTTCAGGACTCTGGCCCAGAGAGCGGCGAAGAGAGCCAAGGTCCCGGTGATTGTCATCGAGGACGAACCCACCGCGACGGCAGAGGACATGTCCGAGACCACCTTGTCGGACCCGGCAACCATTCCTCAAAGCAGCCCCCAGCGCAGCTCCCCACGTAAGTATATGGTTTCCTTCATGCTGTCAGGCGCGCATGGGTGCTCTTTCTTTGCTGATATCTGACTGCTGGTTTGTGCAGGAGCAGAGCAGCCTCACCAGGAGTGCCCGGAAGCCGCTCCCGAAGTGCCATCTGCTTCGACTACACCGCCAAGGGAGGATTCCCCGGCAAGGGAGCATTCTCCGACAAGGGAGAATTCTCCAGCAAGGGGCAGTTCTCCGGCAAGGGGCAGTTCTCCGGCAAGGGGCAGTTCTCCAGCAAGGGACAACACTGGCGACCCTCTGGTGGTTGAGACCATGACTGCAGATCCCAGTACAGGTAACCCTCTTGCTTGAAAACTTCCCTTGGGTTCTTCTTCTTCCGATTTTCTTTTTGGATATTTGCTTGACTTTTCTCCCTTTTCCGTTCGTCAGATCCATCTGTCACGGAGCCGATGGAAACTAAAGGAGAAGCCAGCGCTGATGATCCCGCCGGCGAAGAGGCCACCAAAGCTGCCGCCGCAGAAGCTGGCGAGGGATCCGGCGATCGCACTGACGGCCCCGAGGCCGCATGAGCGCCACGCACTACGCCGACCGCCGATCCCTCCGCCGCTGCTGCAGCGCCAGGCTCCGAAGAGCCCCAGCCCGGCGCCTACTTGAAGGCCGGCGACGGCATCTTCATCAAGCTCCCCTGGGCGTCAAGCTCCAGGGCACCGGTCGAAGGAGAAATCTTGGATGGAGAGGTGCTTGCCTCCGCTGGGCTGACGTTGGTCGACGCGCCTAGCAGCAGCAGCGACGAGCATGAGGAGGAGCGGCTGCTATGGAAGCTGCTGTCGCTCTACCGCGCCCAACAAGCCAAGCTGGCATCCCGAGAAGCACTTGTCGCGAAGGCGGGAGTGGATATCGAGAAGCGTGCGGAGGAGCTCCGGGGTCTTAGGCAGGAAGCTCTCTGGTCCCTGGCGGAGGAGCGGGAGCAACTTCTCAAGGAGCGGAAAGCCTTCCTCCTCGAGAAGGCTGAAGTTGAAGAGAAGCAACGGCTTGTCGCCGAAAATCTATTTGCGCAGGAAGGAGAGTTGGCGCAGCGCAAGGTCAACCTAGACAGCCACGAGGAGGAGCTTGCCGCGCGCGAGCAAGCAATTGGCGGGGCTCTCAAGGAGGCAAGGGATGCCGCCGCAGCTGCCGAGGCCGCCAAGAAGGAGCTGGAGACGAAGGTGGCGCAGCTGGAAGCCGATCTCAGGGCGAGCGGCGAGGAGCTTGCCGAGCTCAGGCGTGAGCGCGAGAAGGACGCTGCCGCTCATGGTGAGCTGCAGGGTCTTCTCGCTGAGAGGAGCAAGGAGCTCAGCGCCGCCAAGGATTCCAATGCAGATCTCGAGTTGAAGCTGGCTACTTTGACTCAGACGCTGGACGGCGCCAGGGAGCGGGAGGTGGCCTTGTCGGAGAAGATCAAGGCCGATGAGGCGCTGCTGGCGAGTGCTGCTGCCGCCCAGGATACTTTTAGGGAGACTATGGAGCACTGGACCGAGGGTCTCATGAATGTTGCCGCAGCCATCGACGGGGAGCTGGTGCAGCTGGGGATGGAGGATCTCGGGTACCCCTCCGATGAGCACCTCCAACCCAGCGCCAAGCTCAGCCTGTTCTTCAAAGGCGTGGCGACGGCCCTCCAGCAACTCCGGGAGAAGATCCCAAAGCAGCTGGCCGACGAGTCGCGCAA
This sequence comes from Triticum dicoccoides, assembly GCF_002162155.2. Taxonomy (NCBI): domain Eukaryota; kingdom Viridiplantae; phylum Streptophyta; class Magnoliopsida; order Poales; family Poaceae; genus Triticum; species Triticum dicoccoides. The sequence continues at coordinate 340,029,270 of NC_041391.1, read as the reverse complement.
GATCTGTGTCGGAGCTCTTCAGAAGGTGCTGGTGAAGGTGGCCTTCCGCAACCCAAGCCTCAACCTCACCAACGTCCTCAGGTCCCTGCCGCCGGATGCTGATATGGAAGCGCTCAAGGCCCTTGTCGCACCCATTGTGGACAAGGTGAGCGGGATCAAGAGGGTTGAGGGCGATTGCGTAGATTAGGCCGCCCGTTTTCTCTTTTTCTTTGTCGCTGCTGTTCATGTCATGGGAACAATCTATTAGAGCTGCGACAAGTTATCTTGTAATATAACTCTATTTTGGGTAGAGATTGCTATGTTATTTCCTTTACTTGATTCCTTCCGTTGTATGTTGTTGCCCTATGCTTTTAGGGAACTTGTCGGCGCAGGCACCTGGGCCGCGAGCGCTGAGTGCGGGATGTCAGCAGCCTGCTGGCGGTGCCGCTTCCGACAAGAAACCTTGTCGCAACTAGCCGCAGCTCACTTAAGTTTTTGAGCAGACTCGGAACAAAGTAAGGGCGCAACTAGCTACGAGTTGGTTCCTCCGCGCACAGGTTTTCCATACAAAGCACGGTCGTTCGAGGAAGATAACTTAAAAATTTAAAACCGATTGCTCAAACTTTGGCAACTTAGCTTTTCCGTCGTTTGCTTTCCGGTAAGGCGAAACTTCCTTGAACGATGCCTGGTCCACACCATTATCTTCTCCTTTCCCCCCGGCAAACTTGTGGGAGAGGGAACCTTCCTTTCCTTTTTTGAAAAAAAGAAAGAAGAGAAAATAAAGATATGGAGCCTTATGGCTCGTTATTGCTTACCGGGGGTAGGTGCTGCACAAAGTGTCAGATAACGCATGCAAGAAAAAGTATAATGCATGAAATTGACAAGATGTGCGGAGCACATGAGCTTTACTTATGCACGAGGTCTGCGCCCGGCTTTGTACAAAGGATTACATGCAACATCGGCAAGACTTGTACAAAAGGTGGTTGCCGGAACAGGTTCCGGCAACCGCGCCCTATGGGTAAAACTTACGAAAATGCTCAATGTTCGAGGAGTTGCTCACCGGAATGCCATCTTCGGTCTCAAGGCGGACAGCGCCAGGCCTAGTGACTCATTTCACCCGGTAAGGGCCTTCCCACTTCGGCGTCAACTTGTTGGAATTCTTGGCGGACTGAACGCGCCGAAGAACAAGGTCGCCTTCCTCGAAACTTCTGGCATTAACTTTGCGGCTATGGTAGCGGCGCCAAAGCTTGCTGGTATCGAGCAGCTTGTACAGCAGCCTGAAGACGGTCTTCCTCAAGGAGCAGCACATCATCTTGTCGCAGCTGCTCTTGCTCAAGCTCATCATAAGCGAGCACTCGAGGTGACCCGTATACGAGTTCTGTGGGGAGAACTGCCTCTGCTCCATAGACTAGAGCGAAAGGTGTCTGGCTAGTGGCTCGATTTGGCGTCGTCCTGATCGACCAAAGAACCACCGGCAGCTCCTCAATCCAGTTCTTTCCGCATTTGCGCAGCCTGTCGAAAGTCCTGGTCTTGAGCCCGCGCAACACTTCAGCATTCACCCTCTCCGCTTGACCGTTGCTTCTCGGATGAGCAATAGAAGCGAAGCAGACCTTGGCGCCAAGATCTTGGACGTACTGCATGAAGGTGCGGCTCGTGAATTGCGTGCCGTTGTCGGTGATGATCCTGTTAGGGATCCCGAAGCGGCAAACAATCGACCTCAAGAACTTGACTGTTGACTGTGTTGTCACCTTCCTCACTGCTTCCACTTCCGGCCACTTTGTGAACTTGTCGATTGCAACGTACAAGTACTCAAAGCCCCCGACAGCTCGGGGAAAAGGGCCGAGGATGTCGAGCCCCCAGACCGAAAATGGACAGGATAAAGGGATCGTCTGGAGAGCTTGAGCTGGCTGGTGTATCTGCTTGGAATGGAACTGGCACGCTTCACACTTGGTTACTTGTGCAGTTGCATCCTGGAGGGCTGTCGGCCAAAAGAAACCTTGCCGGAACGCTCTGCGGGCAAGTGCTCTTGCGCCAATGTGGTGACCACATATGCCTCCATGTATCTCTGCCAACAGCTTTTGTCCGTCTTCCCGGTGAATACACTTCAATTTCATGCCACTGAGTCTTCTTCTGTATAGTGTGCTGTCGACAAACTGGTACACACTTGACTGCCGGGCTACTTTTTCCGCTTCTTCTTGCTCTTCGGGAACTTCTCCTGTCTGAAGGAAACGGACAATCTGTTGTGCCCATGCTGGAGCTTGCGGCTCGACAACAAGGACTAAAGGCATATCTGTTGCTGTGGGAACATCTGCTTCTACGGCGAGAACCTGTGGATTAGCCGGAGCTTGATGTTCCCCGGCAAGCTTGCCGAAGCAAAACTTGTCGGGAGCGTCTGCTTCAATGGAACAAACCCTAGGGCTTGCCGGAGCAGACTGCTCCTCAGCACCCTTGGTGTTGATCTTGAGGACCTTCTTGGCGGCGGCTTCGGGGAGCTCTGTCGGAAAATAGTCACCAGAAATCAACTTCCTCTTCTTGCGCTGCCTAGTTGATGGCGTTACAGATGGTTGAGTCAGCTTGAGCACAAAGATCCCTGGTTCCACAGGTAACTTCAGTGTGGCGCACTTCAACAGGCCATCGGCAGTGTCGTTCTGAGCTCTTGGAACATGTTCCATCTGTAGGCCGTCAAAGTGCTCTTCTAGCTTTCTCACTTCATCAATGTAGGCTTCCATCAACGGACTCTGATAATTCTTGTTCACTTGGCGGACGACAAGCTATGAGTCACCGCTGACAATGAGCTTCTTGATCCCAAGGTCTACTGCGATCCTGAGACCGGCAAGCAAACCTTCATACTCTGTTGTATTGTTCGTTGGTTGCTCCTTGGGAAAGTGCATCTGGACTACGTACTTGAGGTGTTCTCCGGTGGGTGCGACAAGTAGCACGCCGGCACCGACGCCTTGCAGCGAGAAGGCACCATCAAAGTACATCAGCCACTCTTTGCTTGCTTCCTTGACGGGGATGCTCGTTTCTGGAATTTCTTCATCTTGCGTTGGCGTCCACTCTGCTATGAACTCCGCCAGTGCCCTGCTTTGGATAGTTGAAGTGCTCTCAAACTTGAGGCCAAAGCTTGACAGTTCCAATGCCCACTCGACAATCCTGCCTGTTGCTTCTGGATTTTGCAGTATCCTCTTGAGCGGAAAACGAGTGACGACTGTGATCTCGTGTGCTTGGAAGTAATGGCGCAGCTTTCTCGAGGCCATGAGAAGGCCGAAAAGCAATTTCTGCACACCAGAGTACCTTGACCTAGCCCCCTGCAAAAGGGAACTGACAAAGTAAACTGGGCGCTGCACCATTCTCTTCTGCATCTTCTCACACTCCTGTGTAGATCCATCTTTGTCGGGACCAGAGCTTGCCGGTGAAGTCCCTTGCTTGTCGCCGGATGCACCTACCGTGGTTGCTGGCTCATCATCCGCCTCCCTCTCCGCCACTAACGCAGCACTAACCACTTGATTGGTTGCCGCTATATACAGCAACAACTTCTCTTGTGGCCTAGGTGCAACAAGTGTTGGAGTGGTGGACAGGTATTTCTTCAAGTCCTGTAGCGCAACCTCCGCCTATGGAGTCCATTTCATTGGACCTGCCTTTTTCAATATTTTGAAAAACGGCAGGGCGCGCTCAGCAGATCTAGAGATAAACCTGCTGAGAGAAGCCACACAACCGGCAAGTCTTCGCACATCCTTGACGCGCTTTGGAGCTTCAATCTGCTCAATGGCCTTGATCTTGTCGGGATTGGCTTCAATTCCCCGCTGAGACACGAAGAACCCGAGAAGCTTGCCGGAGGGGACTCCAAACACACACTTCTCGGGGTTAAGCTTGAGGTTGATCTTGCGCAGATTTGCAAAGGTTTCGTCTAAATCTTGAATCAGAGTCGCCTTGTCCTTGCTCTTGACCACTATGTCATCCATGTAGGCTTCCACATTTCTGTGCATTTGCGGCTCAAAAGTGTCATGGACTACTCTCGCAAATGTTGAACCAGCATTCTTTAAACCGAAAGGCATCCATACAAAACAATATGTGCCACATGGGGTGATGAATGCGGTCTTCTCCTCATCCGCTTCTGCCATGAAGATCTGATGGTATCCTGAGTATGCATCAAGAAATGAAAGCAAGTCACATCCGGCCGTGGAGTCAACAATCTGATCGATGCGTGGCAAGGGAAATGGGTCTTTGGGACAAGCTTTATTGACATCGGTAAAGTCGATAGAAAGCCTCCATTTCCCGTTTGCCTTGTGCACGACTACAGGATTGGCCAACCACGTAGGATGGAGCACTCCTCTGACAAGGCATGCTGCTTCCAATTTCTTGATTTCTTCTGCAATGAATTTTGGCGCTCGACTACCTGCTTCCTGACTTTCTGCTTGACGGGCCGCGCATGAGGACAGACGACAAGATGGTGCTCGATTACTTTCCTGGGAACACCGGGGATGTCAGACAGTTGCCACGCAAACACGTCGACGTTCGCCCGCAGGAAAGCAACGAGCGCGCTTTCCTATTTAGGGTCGAGAGTGGCACTGATGGTGAAGGTACCACCAGTGCCGTCCTCCTTGGCGGACACCTTCTTGGTCTCTGGTGGAGCTGCTATTGTCTTCTTACACTTGCCGGTGGAGCTCGATGGTGCGTCCTCGACGGTAGCGCAGCACTCCGAAGAGGTGCGCTTGCCGGAGTGGGCATCAGAACTCTTGCCAGACTTGGTCTTTTTCTTCCCCCTGGGAGCTTCAGCGGCAAGTGACCTGCGATCCGCTGCGGCTGCTGCGTCCCGGTAAATCTTGTCGGCGCAGATAAGAGCATCCTTCTTGTCGCCAGGGACAGAGATGACACTTATCGGACCTGGCATCTTCAGTATGTTGTATGCGTAGTGAGAGGCTGCCATGAATTTGGCGAGTGCTGGACGGCCGAGTATCCCATTGTAAGGCAATGGAAAGTCAGCAACGTCAAAAGTGACCCTCTTAGTCCTGAAGTTTAACTCGCTACCAAATGTCACCGGCAACGTGATTTTTTCCTTCGGCTTGCTCCTTCCCGGATTGATTCCTTGGAATGTGCCGGTCTCTTCGAGCTCGCTGCCAGGGATCTGGAGTTTCTGGAGTACCGCGGAGGAGATCAGGTTCAAGCCGGCCCCACCGTCAACTAGCATCTTAGTGACCTTGAGGTTGCGGATAGTTGGTGAAACCAACATCGGCAAGCACCCGACCGCAGTTATGCGATCAGGGTGGTCCTCAATATCAAAGATGATAGGCGTGCTGGACCATTTTAGAGGCTTGCGTGACTCGACGGGTGGTTCTGCCGCATTAACTTCCCGCACCCACTGTTTGAGCTGGCGGTGTGAAGTATGCAGAGAAGCACCGCCGTCAACGCACAGGACCTCTGTGGCTTTCTGGAGCTCCTGCTCATCAGTCTCGTCATCATCCATATCTTCATCGTTGTCGTCATCTTCATCCTTGTCGCGGCCGCGGGGAGGTCTGTCTCCTTGCCGCTGCTTGGCCTTGCCGCGGCGTCCTCCCCGGCCGGGGCGTTTCTTGCCGAATCCTCCAGCACCTTCTTAGGCCTTCTCCTTGTCGCGTTGCTCGTATTCAGCCTTTTGCTGCTCAACAAGCTGCTCGACCTTCTTGCAGCTCTGGAGGTCATGGCCCTTGGTGCGGTGGATCTTGCAGTACTGCTTGTTGGTGCCGTCCTGCTTGTCGACGACCGCCACAGCCTGGTAGTTAGTGCCTGCGGCAATCTCTTTGCTGGAACTACCAGCTTTGGCTTTCTTGGCGCCACCTCCGTTGCCGGACTGCTCAACGACTAGCACATCTTTGCCTTTCTTTTTCCTGCTGTTTCGCCGCCGGTTTTTCTTTGTCGGGGCAGCATCCTCACTATCAGATCCTCCTGCTTCTGTATTCTCTCCGGGGAGTTTCCTCCCTTCCTCAGCACGTGCACACTTGTCGTCCAGGGCATATAGCTCACTGACGTCTCTGATCTTGCACACCTCTCGCATCCTGCGGTTACGCACGTTCTGATGGAACGCGCTGATTACCGCGGCAGGGTGGACATCTGGGATGTTTGTACGCGGCTGAATCTCTGAATGTACTTGCGCAGGGGCTCTCCCTCCTTCTGGGCGAGCAGATGAAGGTCACTCTCTTGGCCATGAGGTTTGTGGCCGCCTGTAAAGGCGCCGACAAACTGGTGGCATAGATCTGCCCAAGAGGATATGGAGTTGTCCGGCAAGTGCATGAGCCAGGATCTGACGTTGGGCTTGAGCACCAGTGGGAAGTAGTTGGCAAGGATCTTGTCGTCCCGCCCCCCGGCAGCTTGCACCGCGATGGTGTAGATGTTGAGGAACTCCGACGGATGCGACTTGCCGTCGTACTTCTCTGGTACGTCTGGCTTCAAATTCTTCGTGCTGGGCCACTGGACTTGCCGCAGCTCACGAGTGAACGCAGGGCAACCTACCGCGTACGGCAAGTCGCCTGGTTCCCCTGGCGCGTGCATGTCGACAGAGGGCCCAGCGCGCTGGTCTGATTGACGCCGCGCTTCTCTTCGGCGCTTGATGCGAGTACGAGCGTCTTCTTGCTGTCGTTCGTGAAGAACTTGGCGCTGATCGCGACGAGCTCGTGGATCTGATGATGCGGTGGAGTCGCTATCGAGGTTAATCCGGCGAGTCGGCGATCTTGGCCTTCGGGGTGGAGAGTGCCTGATGGTTGCACCCCCACCGGTTTCGTCGTCATTGGCTCGTGCCTGGTAGCCCTGCCGCGGCAGCGATGTACTCGGTTGCCGTGGAGTGTCACCGTTGGCGAAGCCGATGAGACTCTGAATGGTGGCCCTCCATCCGTCGATCTTGTCTGACGTTGGAGGGTAATCCAGGAGCAGTTGAGCTCGCGCCAAAGCTTCTGCTGGAGTGGTGGGCGGTAGTGGCGAACGGTGCGAGGAGCGGGATATGCTCGGACTTCTAACTATGTTAGAAGGAGCAGTATCCTGTCCAGGCGACCGTGTCTCGCTCGTGCCAGTATGTTGGCGTGCATGCTGGTCTTGAGCACCCCGAGATCCACCAGCTCGATCTTGGTCCAACAAACGTATGGTACTGCGAATACCATGACGCTGTCGGTCCTGCGCCTCCTGAGATGGGCGCGGAACATGTACGGATGCCGAGGTCTGTGCAACCTTGTCCTTGGGCCTGGCAACATCGTGAGCTCCCTCGTCGATGTCTGTTCTTCCGCCGGCGTCTACCCCACCACTCGTTTGCTCCGGTGGTGGTGGGATCGACGTGGACGGAACAGCTGCCTCCGAAGCCTTCTTCTTCGGTGGCATGTCGATGAAGAAAATGAAGATCTAGCTCGTGTGAACGCCGGATCAGGTTCACACAATCTCAACGCCCCCTACCTGGCGCGCCAAAGATGTCGGGGAAACTGATCCACAAACACCTATGGGGCCGGCGGACCGAGCCCCTTTCGGTTCGGTGGGGGGGGGGGGCGGAGGTCACACGAAGAGCGGATCGAGGCGATGCACACGAGCGGTTTACCCAGCTTCGGAGCTCTCCGGAGAGATAATACTCCTACTGCTGCTTGTCTGATTGTATTGAGTTCTTGCTCGGGAGCGCTGAGTGCTACAGTACACACGAGCCGCTAACGAGACCGAGCGTGAGTGTTTTCTGCTCTCCAACCCTCTTCTACGTTGTGCATGTGCCTCCTTTTATATTCTCAAGGGGTCACCGACAGGTGGCAACGTAGACAAGGGTAAAAATGGAAAAGGAATTGCGGTTGGTACAACTACCTGTACAGTGTACCCTACCTAACCCTGACGGCAGGGGACAAAGGCATTAAATGCTCGTCTGCGTCGCCCAAATAGTGCGAAAATGGATCGTTAGGGACGCCACCGCTTGCCATGATGGCCATCTTGTCAGCGCCGCTTGCCACTGCGCACCGCTGGCTGCACAGCCTCACGCCACGTGCGCCTGGAAAGGCCCCAGGGCTACACGTTGGTGGATGTGCTGGAGCGTGGCTACAGAGTGGTGGCCTGTCGCGGCAAGCGCCTTGCCGCGGCCGTTGTCTTGTCGCGTCTGGAAGCTTGTCGCTCACCGGGCCTTGCCGGGACGCATGGCGCGTCGCCACAAGTTCCTTAAGATGCCTTGGTTGGCCTTCCCGGCAAGCTCCTCTTGCCGGGGCCTTGTCTCCTTGGCTTGAATACTTTGTTCTTGAATGGTTGCAAAGGAACCACGAAGGACCTTGGTGGTCACCCGGCAAGCCTTGCCGCGGGGGGCTGTAACTGCCCGTGCACAAGTTCAGGATACTGGGGTACCCCTACTCTAGTACACCGACAGGGTACCCCTACTCTAGTACACCGACAAATTTTGGCTGGACACAAGGTGAACCTTGCCATGAACATCATCGAGGACGTCCCGCAGTAGCTCAATCCTATGAAACTTCATGAAGACAACCTTGTGGCCTCGCCATTGGTAAACTTGTTTGTGGAGGCATGCCATGTCATCTTCCTGTGTAAGCTTGACAAGAACAGTATGACTACAAACGAAGGAGTAGCTTTGAACTTCTTGTGCTTCAGTACACCCTGGACAACACGCCTGACCAACAGTGAGGCTAGAATACAACTCTTCATTGGTATAAGCGCAAGTGGCTTCCAGAATCCAACAGCCTAAGAACTCTATTTTCCTAGTGTGTATATTCAGGTCATCCGCCTCATAGCGAGTGACATGTACAACCACACAATCCTTGTCTGCATCAGGGCTCTAATTGAAATAGAAACAAATTCTAAATTACTTTCCAGTATAAGAAACACAAGTTATTTAAACCACTATGTATAGCATGGCATCGCAGCTAATAAAATTTTGCATTATTCATCACCACATACTTAGATGAAAAACCACAATCGAGATCGGCAAAGAAGAAAATCACCTCGGGAAGCTCAGCAGGGGGGACACATTCTCGAAGGAGGAAAACTGCTCCTGCAGTGCCATGGGGGCTGTAACCTCAAACGGGGCGTTGACCATCTCAGTAGTGGCCGTGAGCGTATCTGGGGTTGGCTCGGTGGCTGCCTCCATCTTCTTGGAGCTCTCTGTCTCGTGGGGATCAACCTCCGGCATCTTCTCCAATATCAGCAGATCTTTGCCTGGTTCTCCTTGGTCCATCATGAAACTGACAAATACTAGGAGACCACTAAAAGGAAAACACAATCGCAATGACAATGAAACAAAAAAGAGAGTGAGGATCGGTTACTGCTTTGCAAAAGTTCTTTTTTTCTCTAAACAAAAATATACCAACATCACGAATCCTCTTACCTTCCCTTCGTTGGGAGAGAAGAACAGTGGCAGATTTGAGTGTTGTCTTTCTTGAAGACGGTGAGGGAGATGGGGATTCAGCGAATAGTGAAATGATGGTTGCTTCGTCCGTTAAACTTAGACTACAGGAAGGTGGGGTTTTGTGATACGACGGCTCGTTACTGCCGCGCTACGACTCGGGTGACTCTCCGCCTGCATACTGCCTTCTAATTTGGTGGATGGCATTTGGGCCGGTGCGCTGCATGGCCCGCATGTCGGTCAACAAAAGTATAACGGCATTCAGCAGAGGGAGACGTTTCAATGACCTAGGAGGAGCCAGAAGCGGTATTGTATCCACTGTACTAGTAGTAATTGTTTTTCTCGGTAGCTGTCGAGTGTCTCCACTGTACTAGTAGTAATTGTTTCTCTGGGCCCAAGACAAAACAGCCCATCCACCCTAGTAAATAGTAAAATCAATTCAAAAGCCCATATATTTACTGAATGAGAGGCGCTACCCACACTCAGCACACGGCCCCCCAAAAAACCTGGGTGCTCTTCTTCCTCCTCACTCCCACCCACCTCGCGTCAGCTCACTCCACTCGTACCACCAAATTCCTCACCTCACTCCTACAGAAACCCCATCTCCCCTTCTTCCTCACTTCTACAGAAAAACCCCAGCTCCCCTTCTTCACTCACACTGCAACTAGGCTCGTCATTCGTTACGCTGCTCAAATTCGTGAGCGCGATGTGACGCCCTCGAGGAAAATGGAGTCGGCTGACCCCAGCACCAAGAAGATGAGGCTCCCGCCAGCGGCGACGCCTGTTGTAGATCCCGCACCCGGCAGCATGGGGAGAAGCAGCGATCCCACTCCCACCGGATCCCAAGAACCCGTAGAATCTCAGGTGGACTGCATCAGCGATCTCCAGGACGCCGTCCTTGGGGAGATCATCTCACTTCTCCCCACCAAGGATTGCTGCCGCACCCAAGTCCTCTCAATTCGGTGGCGCCCTCTATGGCGCACCGTGCCCCTTAATCTCGACTGTCATCAGCTATCTCTCTTTAATGATTTTGAAATCCCCAAAGCCATCATCTCCTCCCACCAGGGCTCCATTCAAAGCCTCTGCATCCCGTCATGCTACCTGAGCAAGCATACCATGCCCTGCAGGGTGGACGCCTAGCTGAAATCCGCTGAATTCACAGAACTACAGCTGCTTGAGTTCTACTATTCCCCTAGAAATCATGTACCACATACCGAACGCCATGTACTTGTGCCCTCAGCATCGATGTCCATCTCGCGGTTTTCCTACTCTCTCCACACTGCCACCTTTGCGCTGTGCTACCTACCAGACAATCTGGTACTAAACCTTCGACTCCCATTTCTCAAGAAACTTTCACTTGTGCGGGTTCGTATATCGGAGGCCTCATTGCACAGCATCATCCACTCCAGTTGCCCTACCCTGGAGTGCTTGGTGCTTGTTTTCACAGTTAGAATCGGTTTTCTCCAAATAAAGTCGCCTAACCTTGTAAGAATTCGAATTTCTTTTGACGGAAGGCAGCTCATCATCCAAGATGCCCCTTCACTTCAAAGGTTGATCCTTGATTCTAGTTATTCACCGTTGCAAATAACCGTACTCTCTGCGCCTAAACTGGAGACCTTGGGTGTAATACATGATCTCTGTGCTCATTTCAATATGGTGTTCGGCTCCACAGTTCTTCAGGTAGTTTATATTATCATCTACACTTGTAACCATAAGCTGCATTTTAAATTTCTGCGCGTAAGTTATATATCATCTTGGAGTACACGTTTTGTACTAATATTATGTTCAATGCTCAATTAAGAGTTTCTCCATGGATGGCCTATCAATGGTGTTGGATTCTGTCAAGATATTATATATCCAAATGAATAGTGTTGATCTGAACAAGATTATTGGCTTGCTGCAATGCTTTCCATGTCTGGAGAAGTTGTATATAAAGGTGATAATTTCACGCACATTGGAAACCCGCATATAGTGTACTAGAATTAACCGTTCAGTTATTGCTCTTTCGACACTCTTTTTTTAGACCTTAACTATTTTCAATCTTCATGTCTTTTTAGGGAACAGGACGGGGTAAGAAAGTTATAACCAATCGTTGGATTCGTAAGCATCGGGATTTTCTCACTTCTCATGAGATTCAATTGAAGACAATAACGCTAGAACGATATACAGCCAACCTTGCAAACACTAGATTTGTCACATTCTTCCTGCTGAATGTGAGGTTACTATTGTCCATCAGGCTTAAGTTTATCAGCAGCATGGTTTTGACGGATGGGTATGTCGAAGAGCAAAAAAGGGAGTTTCAGGTGGGCAAAATAGCTTCTGAACGTGCCGGGCTTCTATTTACAACATATTGTGGTCATAATCCAGTAAATTTTATGACCTAGGATGTTCATTCTATGGACGTGACCGATCCATTTCACTGTGGCTGCCGAAAACAGTGCTGGAGTTAGATGTTGTTGCCCTTTTCAACCTGGGTTTTTTTGTAAACCCAATGAACAATTAACCCTTGTGCTTTTGTATAGTTTGTCAGCTGGAGTTAGATGTTCTTGCCCTTTTCAACTCGGCTGTGATTGTCATATTTTCTTTGAAACAAGGCAAATGGCTTGCCATTCGTTTAATTTAGAGTGAAATATTGTAACAAATCCCAACCAAGGGAAATAACATCACTCTCGCCGGCTGCTTGAGCTCACTGTGCATTACAGAAGCCAAGTGATTAGCCCCCACCAGCACCCACAAACTTATTTTGAACTAGCACATCAAATGGGCTGTAAATTTTCATAGGAAAGGCTGCATGACCGTGATAGATTTGGATTCTGACATTTGGGACCCGCGAGGAAATAGCCTATCCTAGGCGGTGTCGACTTACTAGCCAGTCAACAAACGATTCTACCTACCAGCCATTCGATTGACATCCAACATTTGTCATGTATCTTCTATCTCTTGTCTTCTTCTTCCTCCAGCCGCCCAAACCAAACCACCCCATCGGCTCTGCCTGCTCCCGCCTCCCATGGCTGGCTGCGCCTCTGCCGCCCTACCTTACGTACCCTCCAACGTTGGCCAGTCCCTCCCTCTACTCCCCCACATGTCCTGTTATTCTCCGGCGACGTCAGCCCCAACACGCACCTGCACCGAACCAGTCAACCCTCGTACTAAGTGCCTCTATATTACAAGCCCAAAAATATGGTTCCTCCTAATGGTTGGACATCTGGGGCTCATGCCATTGTCAGTGTAGTCAATAAACAAGAGAATTACACTATGAGCTGCTGACACCAGGGACCCAACAGGTCTCGCTGTTTTTTTTTGAGGAACAAGCAGTTGTAGCGACGGATCAGGTAACAACAGGGATGTGCGAGGGTTGTGGCCCATCTAGCCAGGGTTTTATTTATGTTTACCACATCATGAGCCCAGTTGTGTTTTTTTCTTGCTGAAAATGGCTAGCCCGGTTCTATTTTTTTAAAGAAATATCCGAACGAGGCCTACTTGCTTTATCAGCCCTACTAGGCTGCAAATCTTGCAAGACGAGGAGAGTTTCATTCGGTTTGCCCAGAAATGGGCTATACATTTTTAAAACACATCAAACCGGGAATTAGTTTCAATTTTTTTCATTACAAGATTTTAAATTCCACTGACTTTTATGCGTGGACAATTATTTGGATTTTATATTTATATTAATTATTTTTCAAAATAGTTTGTATGTCAATCGATATTTCGGGATTAAAAACAGTTGACCGCACCGAAATATGCAAAATTTGCTATACTTTTTAACCGTGGCCACAATATGGGGTGTAATGCTAACAAAAAAAAGATGGGCTCCACAAAAAATTCTTAAGAATTAGCAAATGGGCTGTACATTATTAGAAATAATGGCAGATGGGTTGTATGCTGTTTTCCACAGATTTGAGGCTGACTTGTGCGCCTACTACATGTTGACGTGTATGCTTTCCTAAAAAAGAGGTTGACGCACACGCAACGCCCTGTCAAGTTAGTCAACACACGAGAGAAGTGACTGTTGGATGTCCATCCAACGGCTGTCGTGCTTCTTCAATCTCTGTTCTTCCTGCTCCACCTGCTCAAACAAGCACCGGCGGGACTGCCTGCTCCCTCCTCCCGCAGCCAGATGTGCTACCGTGCAGGCCTCACCGCCCCACCGTACTCCCATCGCTTGCCTAGCCATCCCTCTACTCACCCACACCTTCTGTTATTCTCCGGGGACGGCAGACGAACCAGGAAACCCTCGTACTCCTCCACGTGGGAAACAACTACCGAGTCTTCCCTGGCTCCATGTCGTTCCCTTCTTAGGCCTCGCCGTCGTCCATCGCCCAGGTGCTCTCGGCGCGGCCTAGTCAACGTGGTCAATGAACAACATCCATCAGAAGTGGACTGTACGTGGAGAGGCTGACAGCTGGGTCCACAGCTGCATGCAAGGAAATGCCTCCTTATTACGTGCAAAATAATGATTCCTCCACCTGACAGCTAGGACCCACGAGAAGTGCCTCTGTATTTCGAGAAAAAATGTTTCCCCGCTGATAGGTCGGACCCACCATCTATATCTTTGCACTCAAGGAAGTGCCTCCTTATTACGCACAAAAAAATGAATACCCCCTGCTAGCTGGGACCCACCGTAGTGGGTGGCTGACTTGTGGGCCTACTAAGTTGACGGGGACGGAGGGGCTTTGTCAACTTAGTCAATACTCCAATGACTGTACAATGTCCATCCAAGGACCATAGTGCTTCTTCAACCTCTGGTCTTCTTGATCCAGCCGCCCAAAGTAGCGCGGTCGTGCCGCCTGCTCCTGCCTCCCGTGGCCGGCTGTGCTGCCGCGGAGGACTAACCACCACCATACTACTCCCACCGCTGGCCAGGCCATTCCTCCACTCACCCACACCCCCTGTTATTCTGCGGCGACGACAGCCTCACACCATAGCCGAACCAGTGAACCCTCGTACTCCTCTCCGCGTGGGCATCCACTGCCGCATCTTCCCCGGCTCCGCGTCGTCCCCTTCCTAGGCCTCGCCGTCGTCCATCGCTGTGGTGCTCTCAGTGCGGCACGGTCAATGTGCTCAACGACCGACTTCCATCGGAAGAGTACTGTACATGGAGAGGCTGATAGCTGGGTCCATGGCAGCCGCAAGGAAGTGCCTCCTTATTATGTAGAAAATAATTATTCCTCCACTTGACAGCAGGGACCCACCAGACGAGCCACCATATTTCGCGAAAGAAACGTTTCCCCCCTGACTGCTCGGACCCACCGGATGGGCCAGCGTATTTCGTGAAAAAACGCTCCGCCCACGATCAGCTCGGACCCACCGGAAGTGCCTCCTTATTACGCACAAAAAAAGGAATACTCCCCCTGCTAGCTGGGAACCACCTTGGTGGGAGGCTGATTTGTGGGCCTACTAAGTTGACTGGGACGAAGGCCTTTGTCAACTTAGTCAATATGAACGATTCTAGATCCAGTGACCGTACGATGTCCATCCAACGGCCGTAGTGCTTCTTCAACCTATGGTCTTCTTGCTCCAGCCGCCCAAAGCAGCGCCAGTCGTGCCGCATGCTCCTGCCTCCCGTGGCCGGCTGTGATGCCGCGGAGGCCTCACCGCCCCCTAGTACTCCCACCGCTGGCCAGGTCATCCCTCTACTCACCCACACCCCCTGTTATTCTGCGGCGATGGAAGCCTCACACCGCAGCCGAACCAGTGAACCCGCATACTCCTCTACGCGTGGGCATCCACTGCCATGTCTTCCTCGGCTCCACATAGTCCCCTTCCTAGGCCTTGCCGTCGTCCACTGCCCTTGTGCTCTCGGCATGGCGTGGTCAACATGGTCAAGGAACAACTTCCATCGGATGTGGACTGTACGTGGAGGGGCTGACAGCTGGGTCCACGGCCGCAGCAAGGAAGCGCCTCCTTATTACGCGGAAAATAATGATTCCTCCACCTGACAGCAGGGACCCACCGGACGGGCCTATGTATTTCGTGAACAAAACGTTTCCCCCCTGACTGATAGGACCCACCAGCTACATCTTCGCACGCAAGGAAGTGCCTAACAGTCGGGACCCACCTGGTCGAAGCGTACGCAATGTTGTCATTCTGGTCGCAAACGTGTACGTACATACTGGTCGATGTAGAGGCACACACGTGTCATAGTAGAGGCGCGCACGTAGCATGTACACGTACGTAAAGCGGCCAGGGTGCACGAAAGAAAATACAGCCACATACGTACATACGGGCGGGGTCTCGAACGCCTACTCGCGCATACGTACGGCCAGGGCTTGTGTACATTGCTGGGTCAGAACGGAGAAACAGCATCGTCGTCGTGTTCATGGGGAACCAACCGGCTGGGTCGGAACGGAATGCATAGTTGTGTTCATCGGTAGGGCTTGGACGGAACAGCCGACGGAAACGAGGCCTGGCGTACCGCAGAACAGAGGAAACGGCCTTGTGTTCGACCGGCCATGTTCAAAACGGGATCCTGTTCACCGGGAGGGGTCTGGCGTACCGCGAAATGGAGGAAACGGACTTGTGTTGGACCTCCTATGGTCGAAATGGGGTCATGTTGATCGGGAGGGGTGTGGCGTACTGCAAAACGGAGGAAACGGACTTGTCTTGGAGCACTACGGTCGAAAAAGGGGTCCTGTTCATCGGGAGGGGTGTGGCGTACCACAAAACGGGGCTCCACGGGATATTGTTCATCTCCATCGTCGACCTCCTCCAGCCTCCATGGGCTACTGTTCATCCACTGTCGACCTCCTCCAGCCTCCACCTGGGACTGTTCATCCACGGGCTCCTGTTCATCCAGCCTCCACCGCGTGCTACTCCACCGGCTACTGTTCAACCACCCCTCTCCACGGGCTCCTGTTCAACCACCCCTCCACGGGCTACTGTTCATCCACCCCTCCACCATCTACTGTTCATCCAACACTCCACGGGGTCATGCTGTTCATCCAGCCCTCCATGGGGTCCTGTTCATCCAGCCCCAA
>NC_041391.1:339980510-340012650 GCF_002162155.2 Triticum dicoccoides | reverse complement strand
CACTCACTGTTCATCCAGAGGAAGCATCGATCAGCTTCAGTTAGCAGTAGTGGCGAAGGAATCGTTCGATCGGGTTCAGTTGACAACCATCAATCAATTGCTCGGGTTCAGTAACGCTTAGCCTACAATGCAATCGCTCGGGTTCAGTTGGCGAACGCCTCGCTCGGGTTCAGTTAGAGCCCAACGCCTCGTACCCACGCGCATGCGTGTACGAGAGAAACACGAAACGCTCGGCCCCCGACCACCCACCGTAACCGGGAACTCGCTGAAATTTTCCTCGCCCTCGCTTCTACCATGGTTTTTTCCATCATGGATGGCCCAAAGAATGTCATGTAGCTGCGTCTCCGACCCGCCTAGGAAGAAAAGCCCATTTTCTGTCATGATTTTTTGTCATAGAAGTAGGATCCCACCACATCTACGATGATACCGGGTTTAGTCACAATTATCGTCATAGAAGTGTCATAAGTATGACAGAAAAAAAATTCGTTCGGCCCAAAATGTCACGGATGTGTCTTTTTTTTCCTAGTGATTAAGCATGGCAAAGTCATAAGAACATCAATCTTAGAACATAATCGATACTACGGATCAAATCCCTAACAAAACTAACTCAATTACATGGTAAATCTCATCCAACCCATTACCGTCCAGGAAGCCTACGATGGGATTACTCACGCACGGCGGTGAGCATCATGAAATTGGTGATGGAGGATGGTTGATGATGATGATGGCGACGAATTCCCCTCTCCGGAGCCCCGAACGGACTCCGGATCTGCCCTCCAGAGGAAGATTAGGGCTTGGCGGTGGCTCCGTATAATAAAATGTGATGAATCCTTCTCTCTGATTTTTTTCTCCCCAAAAGTGAATATATGGAGTTGGGGTTGAGGTCGGTGGAGACCCGGGGGCCCACGAGGCAGGGGCGCGCCCTAGGGGGCGCCCTGCACCCTCGTGGACAGGGTGTGGGCCCCCTAACGCTGATTCTTTCGCCAATATTTTTTATTATTCCAAAACGTGTCTCCATGGACTTTTAGGTCATTCCGAGAACTTCTATTTCTGCACAAAAATAACACCATGGCAGTTCTACTGAAAACAACGTAAGTCCGGGTTTGTTTCATTCAAATCATGCAAGTTGGAGTCCAAAACAAGGGAAAAAGTGTTTGGAAAAGTAGATACGTTGGAGACGTATCAACTTCCCCAAGCTTAAACATTTGCTTTTTCTCAAGCAATTCAGTTGACAAACTGAAAGTGATAAAGAAAAACTTTTACAAACTCTATTTGATCTTGTTGTTGCAAATATGTAAATCCAGCATTCAAGTTTTCAGCAAAGATTATGAACTAACCATATTCATAATAACATTTAGGTCTCATGTTTACTCATATCAATGGCATAATCAACTAGCGAGCAATAATAATAAATCTCGGATGACAACACTTTCTCAAAACAATCATAATACGATATAACAAGATGGTATCTCTCTAGCCCTTTTTAATACCACAAAACATAAATGCAGAGCGCCCTTAAGATCAAGGACTGACTAGACATTGTAATTCATGGAAAAAGAGATCCAGTCACAGTCGTACTGAATGTAGATTAATAGCAATGCATGCAAATGACAGCGGTGCTCTCCACATGGTGCTTTTAAATAAGAGGATGATGACTCAACATAAAAGTAAATAGATATGCCCTTCGCAGAGGGAAGCAGGGATTTGCAGAGGTGCCAGAGCTCGAGTTTTGAAACAGAGATAAATAATATTTTGAGCGGCATACTTTCATTGTCAACATAACAACCAAGAGATCACGATATCTTCCATGCTACATACATTATAAGCGGTTCCCAAACAGAATGGTAAAGTTTATACTCCCCCACCACCAACAAATATCAATCCATGGCTTGTCCAAAACGACGGGTGCCATCCAACTAACAACAATCCTGGGGGAGTTTTGTTTGCATTTATTTTGAATTGATTTGAGCATGGGACTGGGCATCCCGGTTACCAGCCATTTTCTCGTGAATGATGAGCATAGTCCACTCATCGTGAGAATAACCCACCTATCATGGAAGACATAGACAACCCTAGTTGATACATGAGCTATTCGAGCATGCAAAACAGAATTTCATTTGAAGGGTTAGAGTTTGGCACATACATATTTACATGGAACGGCATGTCGGCGTCCTGGATTTGGGGGTATCCAGCCCTACCTACCTGTGACCCACCACATGGCTCCATCAACAGCCTGGTACGGCCCAGCTTCAACATCAACAACACAAGACCCTCTCTAGGAGCCAAGCCCCGCGAGGCGGGCGACGTCAATACCCCCAAGGAATTGGCCTCCTCAGGCTGGCTCCTGAGGGGCGGAGAGTTCTATGCAATATTGCCTCACGAGGCTCAGCTGACGTGAGCCATGATGACCAAGGCCAGGTGGGCGCAGAGCGCAGGTTTCCTCTTTGGTGGAAAGGAAGCAGGGCGTAGGCGTGGACTCCCGAGGTATTAGCCAAAGGTTTCCATTCTGGTGCAACGAGACCAAGACCGCCAGGACGGAGGTCATCGACGAGCCCACCGCAGCGTCATGACCAGAGGCTTTTCGCACGCGAAGACTACTTTTGTCAGGATAGACTATACTACTTGTCCCCTTTCAAATCCGGTGGTTCTGGGATCCCTTCTCGCTCATATTTGGGAAGAGGACCAAGGCCACTATAAATAGGACTAGCTACCACCATAGAAGGGTTGATCAGAACAAGTGGAACTAGCATACACCACACCACCTCAAGAACACCTCACCTCCTGAGGCTTGTTCATCCTTTGTGCTAGCTCAGCCTCAGCCCTTTGAGGCAATCAACCAAAACGCTGGAGTAGGGTATTACACCACAACGGTGGCCCGAACCAGGATAAAACTGTTGTGTCTCTTGTCCCTTTGAGCTTGAAGCGCTAGCCTTAGGAGGATCGTGAGTAGGCAGGCTGGGTAGGTTGAGATCTCCGCAGGCACCCCAAAGTTCGAACCTCTCAAGGGCTTGCGGATCCCACAATCCGACATTTGGTGCGCCATGTAGGGGTGCGTCGGAATCTTCTTATGGTGGGCGCTCCTTCATCGGCCCGGTCAACACGCGTTCCCGAAGAAGTGCTAAGGCTACACTGCTTCACCCTCTCCCTGCAGTAGGTGCAGTGGCCGCCCAAGTTCTAACCGAAGATGCCGCCATGCTACAACGGCGCGGCAGATCCAGCCCCCTTTCTTCAAGCATACGAGGAGGCAGTTTGGGCAGTCAGCGGAGACGACAAGGTGAAGGCTAACTGGCTCCCCATGGCCCTTGCAGGCGCGCCATGCGCCTGGTTGCTCAACCTGCTAGGATCTTCTGTGGCCTCCTGGGAGGAACTGCGTGACCTCTTCCTCGTCCACTACGCGGCACTGGCACCCCTGGTCGTCGCGGCTCTCCTAGGTTGCTCGCAGGCACCACCTTTCGACCACCACATCAAGCAGTTCTACCGGCGGAAAGGCGCCACTCAGGCGAGCTTGGGGGCTCCCCCAGGCTGGGCGGCGCCTCGAGCTGATCTCACCTTCAGCCCCAAGGATCATCCCGTCGCCACGACGGGAGCAGGCGGGCTCCTAATGCTCTGCACCCCCACCGTCTGCCATGTGGCGATCACCAGGACCCTCATCGACGGCGGAGCTGGCCTCAACATGCACTCCCTGGAGGCGTTCGGCCTGCTCCACATACCGCCCAGCCGGCTCCGCCCCTCCAAGCCTTTCTCCAGGGTCGGCGGCGGCTCCACCAGGCCCCTGGGGCAGATCCGTCTCCCTGTCACCTTCGGGACCCGCGACAACTACCGCATTGAGCTCATCGACTTTGGCATTGCCAAGATTGACCTGCCGTACAATGCTATTCTAGGATACCCGGCCTTGCCCAGTTCATGGATGCGACCCACCCCTCGTACAACCTCATGAAGATGCCTAGCAGCAACGGTGTTCTGACGGTGGTGGGGGACACCAAAGGCGCATTGCAGGCCCTCAAGCTTGACTTCGGGATAACCGCGTTCAAGCTGGCCGGCGAGAAGAAGGGTCAGGAGGCTCCCGAGGCAGCACCGGCCAAGAAGAAGTAGTTGTCCTCCCAAGATAGGGCCGAGACAAAGCAAGTGCCGATCTGTGAGGATGGGCCGGCCAGCGCCACCTTCACCATAGGGGCTGGCCTCCCTCAGGATCAAGAGGAAGCATTAATCAACTTTTTGCGAGTCAACAAGGATGTATTCGCTTGGGAACCCAAACACCTGGCTGGGGTCCCAAGGGGGATATTCGAGCACCACCTGAGGGTATGTCCAAATGTGCGGCCAGTGAAGCAGAAGGCTCGCCGCCAGTCCACGAGAAGTAGGCCTTCATCGTCCAGGAAACCAGTAAGCTACAAGCCGCAGGGGTCATCAGAGAGGTACGGTACCCAGAGTGGCTAGCGAATCCCATCATCGTCCCCAAGAAAGGAGGGAAGGACCGCATGTGTGTCGACTTCACCAACCTCAACAAGGCCTACCCGCAAGACCCCTTCCCGCTCCCTTGCATCGACCAGATCATCGACTCCACCGCTGAGTGCGACCTGTTGTGCTTCCTGGATGCCTTTTCCGGCTACCACCAGATCAAGATGGCCGTGGAGGATGTGGAGAAGACAGCATTCCTCACTCGATGCGGGGTGTACTGCTGCACCTGCATGCCCTTCGGATGCATAATGCCAGAGCAACCTTCCAGCGGTTGATGCATATCGGCCTAGGTTCGCAGCTCGGGAGGAACGCAGAGGCCTATATTGACGATATAGTGGTGAAGTCTCGGGAGGCCAGGACTTTGATAGAAGATCTGGAGGAGACGTTCACCAGCTTACGCAAGGTGGATCTCTGGCTTAACCCCGAGAAGTGTGTGTTCGGAGTACCTTCCAGCAAGCTACTGGGCTTCTTGGTGTCGCACAGAGGGATCGAGGCCAACCCAGAGAAGGTCAAGGCGATAGAGGACATGAACCCCCGCAGACCCTGAAGGAGATGCAGAAGCTGGCAGGCTGTGTAACCTCACTTGAGCATTTCATTTCCAGGCTAGGGGAGTGCGCCCCCTGTCTTTCAAGCTGATGAAGAGGAAGGAGCGATTCGAGTGGACCCCAGAGGCAGATGCAGCCTTCCAGGACCTCAAGAGATATTTGACCAGCCCTCCGGTAATGGTGGCACCACGCCCTCTCGAGCCCTTGGTGCTCTATCTGGCAGCAACCCCTCACTCAGCCAGCGTGGCCCTGGTGGCGCTAAGGAAGGAATGCCCGATCAAGAAGGCTTAGCAGGATGGGCAACCATCAAGCAAGGCACAACACCCTTAGGGCGAGGCATCTAGGGTCATGACCGGCGCGGTGGACGACATCCCTCCTAAGGCCACGATTGATCCCGTGGCTATCAAGGCTCCTGAGGAGGGCCCTCGTGAGGCCATGGAGACCTGTGCCCTCGTGAAGAACAAGATTCCGCTGATGCGTTCCCCCATGTCGAGCATCCTGTCTACTTCGTCAGCACAGTACTGAGGGAGGCCCGAGCGCACTACCCCATGCCCCAGAAGCTCTTGCTCGCACTTCTAGTCGCCTCCAGGAAACTGCGCCACTACTTTCAAGGCCACCCCATCAAATTTGTTTCAGCGTACCCGTTGGAGAGGGTGCTCCGGAGCCCGAACGCAGCCAGGCAAGTTGCTGAATGGAACATTGAGCTTCAGGCAGTCAATCTCGAGTTCAGCACCACCAGGGTCATCAAGGGTGCGGCCCTCACAGACTTCGTGGCCGAGTGGACTGATGCTCCTGACCACAGAGTAGGCGAGGATTGCTCCCTCCTGCCAGGAGACGAAGAGCCAGACGGATGGGTCATGTACTTTGATGGGGAGTTTGCACGACAAGGCGGAGGAACGAGGGCCATCCTCATCACACCCACCAAGGACAAGCTCTGTTACGCAGTGCAACTCTACTTTCAGCAGGCGAGAAGGTCTCCAACAACATCTCAGAGTTCGAAGGCTTGCTCTCCAAACTCAGGGTCGCGGCCGTGCTGGGAGTGAAGCGCCTCACCATCAAGGGCGACTCTCAGCTTCTCGTCAACTTCTACAATGCCCAAGGACGAGCACATGGAGGCGTGATGACCCACAAGTGTAGGGGATCTATCGTAGTCCTTTCGATAAGTAAGAGTGTTGAACCCAACGAGGAGCAGAAGGAAATGATAAGCGGTTTTCAGTAAGGTTTTCTCTGCAAGCACCGAAAATGCAGGTAATAGATAGTTTTGCGATAAGATAAATTGTAACGAGTAACAAGTAAATAAAGTAAATAAAGTGCAGCAAGGTGGCCCAATCCTTTATGTAGAAAAGGATAAGCCTAGACAATTTTTAATACTGAGAAAGGAGCTCCCGAGGACACATGGGAATTATCGTCAAGCTAGTTTTCATCACGCTCATATGATTCACATTCGGTACTTTGATAATTTGATATGTGGATGGACTGGTGCTTGGGTACTGCGCTTACTTGGACAAGCATCCCACTTATGGTTAACCCCTATTGCAAGCGTCCGCAACTACAAAGGAAGTATTGAGGTAAACCTAACCATAGCATTAGACATATGGATCCAAATCAGCCCCTAACGAAGCAACACATAAACTAGGGTTTAACCTTCTGTCACTCTAGCAACCCATCATCTACTTATTACTTCCCAATGCCTTCCTCTAGGCCCAAATAATAGTGAAGTGTCATGTAGTCCACGTTCACACAACACCACTAGAGGAAAAGATAACATACATCTCATCAAAATATCGAATGAATACCAAATTCACATGACTACTAATAGCAAGACTTCACCCATGTCCTCGGGAACAAATGTAACTACTCACAATGCATATTCATGTTCATAATCAGAGGAGTAATAATATGCATAAAGGATCTGAACATATGATCTTCCACCAAGTAAACCAATTAGCATCAACTACAAGGAGTAATCAACACTACTAGCAACCCACAGGTACCAATTTGTGGTTTGGATACAAGATTGGATACAAGAGATGAACTAGGGTTTTGAGAGGAGATGGTGCTGGTGAAGCTGTTGATGGAGATTGACCCCCTCCCTATGAGAGGATCGTTGGTGATGATTTCCCCCTCCCGGAGGGAAGTGTCCCCGGCAGAACAGCTCTGCCGGAGCCCTAGATTGGTTCCGCCAAGGTTCCGCCTCGTGGCGGCGGAGTTTCGTCCCGTAAACTTGCCTACGATTTTTTCCAGGGTAAAATCCCTCATATAGCAGAAGATGGACACCGGGGGGCTACCAGGGGGCCCAGGAGATAGGGGGTGCGCCCAGTAGGGGTGGGCGTGCCCCCACCCTTCTGGCCTGGGTGTGGACCCCCTGATGTATTTCTTCCGCTCAATAATTCTTATTAATTCCAAAAACAGGTTTCGTGGAGTTTCAGGATTTTTGGAGCAGTGCAGAATAGGTTCCCAATGTTTGCTCCTTTTCCAGCCAGAATTCCAGCTGCCGGCATTCCCCCTCTTCATGGTAAACCTTGTAAAATAAGAGAGAATAGCCATAAGTATTGAGATATAATGTGTAATAACAGCCCATAATGCAATAAATATTGATATAAAAGCATGATGCAAAATGGATGTATCAACTCCCCCAAGCTTAGACCACGCTTGTCCTCAAGCGGAAGCCGAAATCGAAAAATATGCCCATATGTTTAGAGATAGAGGTGTCGATAAAAATAAAATACGGACATGAGGGCATCATGATCATTCTTATAATAGCAACATAAATAGATTTTATCATATGATTTCTTATGCTAAAGTAATGATCAATTAACAATGTCAAGTATGGTTCAAAAACTTAATTGAGAAGTAACAAACTATAATCTCAGTCATTGAAGCAATTGCAATTTATCATAACATCAGAAAGAGTTAACAATAGAGCTTTTCAGCAAATCCACATACTCAACTATCATGTAGTCTTCTACAATTGCTAACACTCACGCAATACTTGTGGTTATGGAGTTTCAGCCGGACACTAAGAAAGATAGGGGCTTATTGTGTTGCCTCCCAACGTATTCACCTTTAGGTGATGTCAACAATAATAGCCAATGCTAACTTACATCCAATTGGATATATATATATATCATGATCTTTCAAACATGAGGAGCTTGCCAAAGGATAAAATGAAAAAGGGAAAGGTGAAGATCACCTTGACTCAAGCATAAAGTAAAAACAGAAAGTAAAAGATAGGCCCTTCGCAGAGGGAAGCAGAGGTTGTCATGTGTGTTTAGGGTTGGATGCACAAAATCTTAATGCAAAAGAACGTCACTTTATATTTCCCCTTGTATGTGGACCTTTATTATGCAGTCCGTCACTTTTATTACTTCCACAACAAGATCGTATAAAGCTTATTTTCTCTGCACTAATAAGCCATACATATTTAGAAAGCAATTTTTATTGCCTGCAACATGACAACTTACTTGAAGGATCTTACTCAATCCATAGGTAGGTATGGTGGACTCTCATGGCAAAACTGGGTTTAAGGATATTTGGAAGCACAAGTAGTATCTCTACTTGGTGCAAGGAATTTGGCTAGCATGAGGGGGAAAGGCAAGCTCAACATGTTTGGAAGGTCAATGACAATATACTTTAACTGAGATGTGAGAAAACATAAACCATTATGTTGTCTTCCTTGTCCAACGTCAACTCTTTTAGTATGTCATACTTAATGAGTGCTCCCAGTCATAAAAGATGTCCAAGATAATATATTTATATGTGAACCTCTCTTTCCTTGTCACTTCCTATTAATTGGAACAATGACCAAACCTACGTTTACCAACTCTCAACAACTTTTATGCCTCATACTTTCTATGTGTGAAGTCATCACTAACCGTAAGATCAATATGAGCTCTTTTATTCTTTCTACTTTCTCAAGATCATAGCAACATAGCAAAGCCCTTGACTCAACACTAATCATTATTATAGATAGCTCACAGACTCGATTACAAAAAAAATCACAAAGCAAAACTCAAAACTACTTGATATCAAAACTTCAATCTACTAGATCAAGATACTACTAAAAGGATCGAACTAAATAAAATGGTAAAGATAGGAGTGTGATGGTGATACGATACCGAGGCACCTCCCCCAAGCTTGGTAGTTGCCAAGGGGAGTACCCATACCCATGTGATTATGTCCTCGGAGGTGGTGAAGGTGGAGTTGTTGATGATGTAGGCTTGTCGTCCGTCTTCCAAAGCATAGGTTCACCATCATAGAAGGATGATCGAGTCTCCGGGATCCTTAAATCTGCAGCCAAACTCATCCTCTTGAATCTATATTCATACTCACAGTTCTGGTTTTGCAGGTCATAGATCTGGGCTTGGAGGTGCTCGATTTTCTCTTGAAGCTTGAAGATAGTCTCCCCGATGACTTTGGCATCCAGCTTGTGGTTGTTGGTGAACTCTGTGATCATCATCTGGTTGGCGTTGAGTCCACACTCCACCAGCCTTGGCACTTGAAAACTTGCTGCTCCACGGCTTCGAGCTTTGTCTCCATGCTTCTGGTACGCCTTGGTCCCTCCACATCGCGGATGTGCAGCACCCCCTCACGCATCTCAATGGTTTGAGGGTGTTGCAACACCTTCGCGAGATAGGGTTTGATAACCCTCTTGAAAAACTTGTCCTTGGGAGCGCTTGGAGACGCCATGATGCTCTAGATCTTAAACAGAAACAACTCGAGACGAAAACAGAGGATATTTGCGTGATACGGTGGTCAAAACCTTCAGGAGTATATATAATGAATTTTGACCGACCAAAATACGTAACATGCAAGAAAACGGAGTCCGGGAGGCACACGACGTGTCCACGAGACAAGGGGGCGCGCCCAGTAAGGGTGGGCGCGCCCTCCACTCTCGTGGAGTCCTCGTGTCCCTTTCGGACTACTTCTTTTTTTCTAAAATTCTTAAATATTCCAAAACTGATAAAAATTGCCATTGGAGTTGTTTTGGAGTTGGTTTACTTACCATACCACATACCTATTCCTTTCCGGAGTCTGGAACATTCTGGAAAGTGTCCCTTATGTATTCCTCCAGGGTTACGGTTTCAATAATATTAGTTTCAACATTGATAGGATTACCTGAAATATAATGTTTAATTCTTTGACCGTTCACCACCCTTGGACTTGTGCCTTCGAAGTTGTTGATTTTTGTGGCACCAGAACGACAAACCTCCTCGATAACGTAAGGACCTTCCCATTTAGAGAGAAGTTTCCCTGCAAAAAATCTTAAATGAGAGTTGAATAATAACACATAATCTCCTACGTTAAACTCACGCTTTTGTATCCTTTTGTCATGCCAGCGTTTGACTTTTTCTTTAAATAGCTTGGCATTCTCATAGGCTTGGGTTCTCCATTCATCAAGTGAGCTAATATCAAACAACCTCTTCTCACCAGCAAGTTTGAAGTCATAGTTGAGCTCTTTAATAGCCCAATATGCTTTATGTTCAAGTTCAAGAGGTAAATGACATGCTTTTCCATAAGCCATCTTATAAGGAGACATACCCATAGGATTTTTGTATGCAGTTCCATAGGCTCATAATGCATCATCAAGTTTTTTGGACCAATTCTTTCTAGATCTATTGACAGTCTTTTGCAAAATTAACTTGAGATCTCTATTGCTCAACTCTACTTGACCACTAGACTGCAGATGATAAGGAGATGCGATTCTATGATTGACATCATACTTAGCAAGCATCTTGCGGAAAGCACCATGAATAAAATGTGAAACCACCATCAGTCATAAGATATCTAGGGACTCCAAACCTCGGAAAAATAACTTCTTTAAGCATTTTAATAGAGGTGTTATGAGATCAGCACTACTAGTTGGAATAGCTTCTACCCACTTAGTAACGTAATCAACAGCAACTAAAATATGAGTATAACCATTGGAGGCAGGAAAAGGTCCCATAGAAACAAAGCCCCAAACATCAAACGGTTCAATAACAAGAGAATAATTCATAGGCATTTCTTGACGTCTACTAATATTACCTATTCTTTGACATTCGTCACAAGATAAGTCAAACTTACGAGCATCTTTGAAGAGAGTAGGCCAATAAAAACCAGATTTTAGTACCTTGTGTGCAGTTCTATCTCTAGCATGGTGTCCTCCATATGATTCATAGTGACACTTGCTTAGGATCTGTACCTGTTCATGCTCAGGCACACAACGTCTAATTACACCATCTACTCCTTCTTTATAAAGGTGTGGGTCATCCCAGAAGTAATGTCTTAAATCATAAAAGAACTTTTTCTTTTGCTGGTATGTGAAACTAGGAGGTATAAATTTAGCAACAATGTAATTAGCATAATCAGCATACCAAGGAGCAGTATGAGAAGCATTAACGACCGCTAATTGTTCATCAGGAAAGCTATCATCAATAGGCAGTGGGTCATCAAGAACATTCTCTAACCTAGACAAGTTTTCTGCAACGGGGTTCTCAGCTCCCTTTCTATCAACAATATGCAAATCAAATTCTTGGAGCAAGAGAACCCATCTAATGAGTCTAGGCTTAGCATCTTTATTTTCCATAAGATATTTAATAGCAGCATGATCAGTGTGAATAGTAACTTTGGAATCAACAATATAAGGTCTAACTTATCAGATGCAAACACAACTGCTAGGAACTCTTTTTCAGTAGTAGCATAATTTCTCTGGGCAGTATCAAGAGTCTTACTAGCATACTGGATAACATTCAATTTCTTATCAACTCTTTGCCCTAGAACAGCACCTACAGCATAATCACTAGCATCACACATAATTTCAAAGGGTAAATTCCAATCAGGTGGCTGAACAATAGGTGCAGTGATCAAAGCTTTCTTAAGTATTTCAAATGCTTCTACACAATCATCATCAAAGATAAAAGGAATATCTTTCTGTAATAAATTAGTTAGAGGCCTAGAGATTTTAGAAAAGTCCTTAATGAACCTCCTGTAAAAACCGGCATGACCAAGGAAACTTCTTTTACCTTTTATGTCCTTGGGACATGGCATGTTTTCAATAGCATCAACTTTGGCTTTGTCAACTTCAATACCTCTCTCGGAAATCTTATGCCCCAAGACAATGCCTTCATTAACTATAAAGTGACACTTTTCCCAATTCAGGACGAGACTAGTGTCTTCGCATCTCTGCAAAACTCGATCAAGGTTGCTCAAACAATCATCAAAAGAGGATCCATAAACGAAGAAGTCATCCATGAATACCTCACAAATCTTTTCACAAAAATCAGAGAATATAGCCATCATGCATCTTTGAAAGGTAGCAGGTGCATTACATAAACAAAAAGGCATACATCTATAAGCAAAAGTACCGAAAGGGCAAGTAAAAGTAGTTTTTGATTGATCCCCCGCTGACACAAGTATTTGAGAGAAAGAAGAATAACCATCTAGAAAGCAGAAATGAGTGTGTTTGGATAGTCTTTCTAGCATTTGATCAATAAAAGGCAAAGGGTAATGATCTTTCTTAGTAGCCTTATTTAATTTATGGAAATAAATTACCATCCTATAACATGTAATAATTCTTTGCGGGATCAACTCATCTTTATCATTAGGAACAACTTTAATACCTCCCTTTTTAGGAACACAATGGACAGGGCGTACCCAATCACTATCAGCAACGGGATAAATTATACATGCCTCAAGGAGCTTTAGTATCTCCTTTCTTACCACTTCTTTCATCTTGGTATTTAGTCGTCGTTGAGGATCTCTAACTGGTTTGGCATCTTCCTCCACTGTAATTTTGTGTTGGCATAATGTGGGACTAATGCCCTTAAGATCATCCAGAGTATATCCAATAGCTGCTCGGTGCTTCTTCAGAGTTTTTAGTAATCTTTCTTCTTCTTGCTCTGAAAGGTTAGCACTAATAATAATAGGATATATTTTCTTTTCATCAAGATAAGCATACTTAAGATTATCAGGTAATGTTTGAGTTCAAACACGGGATCACCCTTGGGTGGAGGGGGATCCCCAAGAATTTCAACGGGAAGGTTATGTTTCAGCACAAGTTCCTGTTTAAGGAACACTTCATCTATTTCCCTTCTTCCCTTCATAAACATATCATTTTCATGGTCAACCAAATATTGTTCTAACGGATCAGTAGGAGGTACAACAATGGAGGCAAGACCAATAATCTCATCCTTACTAGGTGATTCTCTATCACGAGGTTGTCTACAAAACTTAGCAAAATTAAACTCATGAGACATACCCTCTAAGCCAATTGTAACAGTATCCTTTTCACAATCAATCCTAGCACAAGCTGTATTCAAGAAGGGTCTACCAAAAATAATGGGACAAACATCATCTTGTGGGGAACCAAGAACAAGAAAATCAGCAGGATATTTAACCTTCCCAGACAAGACTTCAACATCTCCAACTATCCCAACTGGTTTAATGGTATCCCTATTAGCAAGCTCAATGGTAACATCAATGTCTTCTAATTCAATGGGTGCAATGTCATGCATAATTTCTTTATATAAATCATAGGGTATCGCACTAGCACTAGCACCCATATCACATAAGCCATGATAACAATGATCTCCTATTTTAACAGAAACAACAGGCATGCCTACCACAGGTCTATGTATCTTAGTATCTGGTCTAGCAATATTAGCAGTCTCACCACAGAAATAAATGACATGCCCATCTAAATCATCATCCAAGAGATCTTTAACCATAGCAATACTAGGTTCAACTTTGATTTGCTCAGGAGGTGTATAAGTCCTAGTATTACTCTTACGAACAACAGTCAAAGTTTAGCATGATCCTTTATCCTAATAGGAAAAGGAGGTTTCTCAACATAAGTAGTAGGAACAATAGGATCACTATAGGTGATAGTCTTTTCCTCAATTGTAATAGGTGCAACTACTTTTACTTCAATGGGAGGATTATATTTAAACCACTTCTCTTTAGGGAGATCAACGTGAGTAGCAAAAGATTCAGAGAAAGAAGCTACTATCTCAGAGTCAAGTCCATACTTAGTGCTAAATCCATGAAAAGCATCGGTATCCATAAAAGATTTAACACAATCAAACTTAGCTGTCATACCTGACTCCTTACCATTGTTGGAACCCCAATCTTCAGAATTGCATTTAATTCTTTCCAATAGGTCCCATTTGAAATCAATAGTCTTCAGCATATAAGAACCAGCAAAGGAAGTATCAAGCAGGTTGCGATCATTAAGAGAAAGCCGACAATAAAATTTTTGAATAATCATTTCCCGGGAGAGCTCATGATTGGGGCATGAATATAACGCTGATTTAAGATTCCCCCAAGCTTGAGCGATGCTTTCTCCTTCGCGAGGCCAGAAATTATATATGTAATTACGATCGCGATGAACAAGATGCATAGGATAGAACTTCTGGTGAAATTCCAACTTCAATCATTTATAATTCCAAGATCTCGTGTCATCACATAGCCTATACCACGTCAATGCATCTCCCTTCAAAGATAAAGGGAAGACCTTCCTTTCGACAACATCATCAGGAATACCTGCAAGCTTAAATAGTCCACAAACTTCATCCACAAAGATAAGGTGTAAATTGGGATGCAATGTCCCATCTGCTGCAAATGGATTAGCTAGCAGTTTCTCTATCATACCCGAAGGAATCCCAAAGTAAATATTTTCAAAAAGTTCAGTAGGTTGAGGAGCAACTCTTTGCTCTTCTGGTCGGGGTGAAGATACCCCAAACAAGCCCCTCAAAGGATTAGTTTCCATAGTGACAAGTAACAGAAAATTTCAGCACACTATATAAATGTTTCCTTACCAAGTTCCACTCACCAAAAGCGCTACACTCCCCGGCAACGGCGCTAGAAAAGAGTCTTGATGACCCAGAAGTGTAGGGGATCTATCGTAGTCCTTTCGATAAGTAAGAGTGTCGAACCCAACAAGGAGCAGAAGGAAATGATAAGCGGTTTTCAGTAAGGTTTTCTCTGCAAGCACTGAAATTGTAGGTAATAGATAGTTTTGCGATAAGATAAATTGTAATGAGTAACAAGTAAATAAAGTAAATAAAGTGCAGCAAGGTGGCCCAATCCTTTATGTAGCAAAGGATAAGCCTGGATAATTTCTAATACTGAGAAAGGAGCTCCCGAGGACACATGGGAATTATCGTCAAGCTAGTTTTCATCACGCTCATATGATTCGCGTTCCGTACTTTGATAATTTGATATGTGGGTGGACCGGTGCTTGGGTACTGCCCTTACTTGGAAAAGCATCCCACTTATGATTGACCCCTATTGCAAGCGTCCTCAACTACAAAAGAAGTATTAAGGTAAACCTAACCACCGCATTACACATATGGATCCAAATCAGCCCCTAACGAAGCAACGCATAAACTAGGGTTTAAGCTTCTATCACTCTAGCAACCCATGATCTACTTATTACTTCCCAATGCCTTTCTCTAGGTCCAAATAATGGTGAAGTGTCATGTAGTTGACGTTCACATAACACCACTAGAGGAAAAGACAACATACATCTCATCAAAATATCAAACGAATACCAAATTCACATGACTACTAATAGCAAGACTTCACCCATGTCCTCGGGAACAAACGTAACTACTCACAAAGCATATTCATGTTCATAATCAGAGGAGTAATATTATGCATAAAGGATCTGAACATATGATCTTCCACCAAGAAACCAATTAGCATCAACTACAAGGAGTAATCAACACTACTAGCAACCCATTGGTACCAATTTGTGGTTTGGATACAAGATTGGATACAAGAGTTGAACTAGGGTTTTGAGAGGAGATGGTGCTGGTGAAGATGTTGATGGAGATTGACCCCCTCCCGATGAGAGGATCGTTGTTGATAACGTTGGTGATGATTTCCCCCTCCCAGAGGGAAGTGTCCCCAGCAGAACATCTCCACCAGAGCCCTAGATTGGTTCCGCCAAGGTTCTGCCTAGTAGCGGCGGAGTTTCGTCCCGTAAGCTTGCCCACGATTTTTTCCAGGGTAAAAGCCCTCATGTAGTAGAAGATGGACACCCAGAGGGAAGTGTCCCCGGCAGAACATCTCCACCAGAGCCCTAGATTGGTTCCGCCAAGGTTCCGCCTAGTGGCGGCGGAGTTTCGTCCCGTAAGCTTGCCCACGATTTTTTTCAGGGTAAAAGCCCTCATGTAGTAGAAGATGGACACCCGGGGGCCACCAGGGGGCCCAGGAGACAGGGGACGCGCCCAGTAGGGGTGGGCGCGCCCCCCACCCTCCTGGCCAGGTGTGGGCCCCCTGATGTATTACTTCCGCTCAATAATTCCTATTAATTACAAAAACAGGTTTCGTGGAGTTTCAGGATTTTGGAGCAGTGCAGAATAGGTTTCCAATGTTTGCTCCTTTTCCAGCCAGAATTCCAGCTGCCGTCATCCCCCCTCTTCATGGTAAACCTTGTAAAATAAGAGAGAATATCCATAAGTATTGAGATATAATGTGTAATAACAGCCCATAATGCAATAAATATTGATATAAAAGCATGGTGCAAAATGAACGTATCAAGGCGTACCTAGAGGAGGTGCGCAAGATGGAGAAGCAGTTCATGGGCGTGGAGCTGCAACACGTGCCGCGCGGGACAAACAAGGAAGTAGACGACATCGCCAACAGAGCCTCTCATAGGCTCCCTTAGGAGCAGGGGGTGTTTGAGGAGCGGCTCTTCAAGCCGTCGGCGACCCCACACGTCACGACCCCAGCACCACCTTTGGAGGACTTGCGACAAGCACCCGAGACGGGTGCCCCAGCCTGTGCTCACCCCTCGGGAGCCCGCCTGCTGCTGGCGCCCAAGCCTCAGGAGGGGTGCTGGACCGAAGAGTTCAAGGCATACTTGCTTCAAGGGACCCTGCCAGAGAAGGAGGACGCTGAGCGTGTGGCCCGTCAAGCTACCGCATACTGCATCAAGGATGGTGAGTTATATCGCAGGAGGCCCAATGACGCTTCATTGCGGTGCATCTCTAGGGAGCAGGGGATCGAGCTGCTAGCGGACATACATGGTGGGGACTGCGGGCATCATTCCTCGTCGCACACTCTGGTGGGCAAGGTGTTCCGCAGCGGCTTCTACGGGCCCACCGCACTTAACAACGCTACAGAGCTGGTGCGCTCTTGTGAAGCATGCCAGTTTCACGCCAAGCAGATCCACTAGCCTGCGCAGGGCCTCCAGACGATCCCGCTCACATGGCTGTTCCCGGTTTGGGGGCTGGACATCTTGGGACCGTTCCCTCGGGCACCAGGGGGCTACCGATACCTCTACGTTGCCATCGACAAGTTCACCAAGTGGGCGGAGGTAGAATCCATGCACGCCATCCCAGCTGGATCGGCTGTCAAGTTCATCAAAGGAATCGTGAGCCGGTTTGGGGTCCCCCAACCGCATCATCACCGACAACGGCTCGTAGTTCACCAGTAATCTTTTCAAAACATATTGTGCTAACCTTGGAACATAGATCTTCTACACCTTAGTAGCACACCCATGGAGCAATGGACAGGCCGAGAGGGCCAATGCAGAAGTCCTGAGGGGCCTCACCACCCGGACCTTCAAGAAGAAGCTCGAGGCCTGCGGCAGGGGCTGGCTCGACGAGTTGCAGTCCGTGCTGTGGTCCATCCGCACCACCGCGACCAAGCCAATAGGAGAAACGCTGTTCTTCCTCGTCTATGGAGCAGAAGCGGTTCTCCCTGACGAGGTCAAGCATCGCTCCACGCGGGTCTTGGCATTCAATGAGACGCAGCGGGACACCACGTGGGGGATGGATCTCGTGCTAGGGGAGGAACGCCGCCGTCAAGCCTCGCTCCGAGCAGTGAGGTACCAGTAGGCGCTGCAGCGGTACCAGTGCCGCAGCATCCGCTCCAGGATGTTAGAGGTGGGTGATATCGTCCTGAGGCGGGTGCTCTCCAGGGAGGAGCTGCACTAGCTCTCTCCCATGTGGGAGGGCCCGTTTAGGATTTCCCGTGTCTCCAGGTCTGGCGCCGCGCGCTTGGAGACACAAGACGGGGGCCCCATCCAGAACGCCTGGAACATCCAGCACCTTCGGAAGTTCTACCCCTGAAGAAAGGCTCTGGCCTGTGAAGCAAGGCTCCAACCTGTGAAGGTCTCCGCTCGTGACACTCTCACATAATAATGAGTGGGGCTGTACACACCCGGGAGTCTCCTGAGAGCCGCCCTGGGGCCTCATGGGGGCTCCCTCCCACATCCTAGAGGCAGAACTTAGCTCCGTGCTGGTGAGAAGACTGGATTAGGTGCCGGGCGCGGCTGTTCATTTGCTTTCTGAAGTTGCTTGCAGTTTTTTAGTAATCTTTCAATGGATTTGGTATTCTCGAACACTCGTTCCTCAAGTTGTTTCCTTCTCCTAAGTTGTTTTTGGTCTAAGGACATGAGAGAGGTGGCAGTCGCCCGCCACTTCTTCTCGCGCGCCTCGCGCATGGGGCTAGCCAGGTGTGTGCGCCCTGGGGTTGCCTTTGCGCGAAAGCACCACGCCAAACCCTGGCATTTCGACTTCATCCTCGCGAGGAGCCCTCGATCAAGTCCATGGGCACCAGCACCCCTCACGTCCATGCCCCCCAGGCAGCAAGACGCGGTGCATTAGGTCCGAGCTAATCTGTGGCAGGGGGGCTCGCCTAAGGGGGAGTGAGTTGCTCGACAAATTTTTCTCTTCCTTCAAAGGACAGCTCTGCCCTGCCGCGGCTCCTGAGGGCACAAGGCGTATCTCCTGGGGGCCCCGCCAAGTACCTGAGGTCAGGTTCTCGTGAGGCAGAAAATGACTGCACATACCAAGCTAAGCTTTCCTACTTTAGCTCACTCAGAATGCAAACATACAACACAACATCAAGATGGCAATTATAACATAAAAGGCATAATAACAACAGTTCATTACACGCCCCCACAGGGTACATCTTTCTTTTTCAAATCGCAGGAGAAAGGAAAAGTTAAACAAAGAGGGCCCGAAGGCGTACGAGCTCGGCACCAGCGCCACATCCTCAAGAAGTGCCTCAAGGTAACCCGGTGCTCCACCAGTTCTCCCATAGGTGACTTGGGGCCGCCGGCCTTGAGTCCAAGTTCGTCGGCTCCTAGCTTCACACCGGGCTTCTCTCTAGCTTCACTGGAGCGCCGTGGCGGGACGAACCCCCGACATCCTCGACCCGAGCACGATGATGCGGGGGCTGGTCATAGCTGCCACTGCGCGAGCTCTCATCCGAGGAAGAGCTGCCGTCACGGGAGGGGGAGCACGCGTCGCCAAGACCAAGCTCGTCGTCGCCACCATCGTCATCGCTGCCATCCTCTGGGAAGCACCCCACGCGGTGGCCATCCTCCCTGAACACCCTCATGTAGAGGGTCGCCAGGACGTCGTACTTAAAGTGGAGGGTGCACCTTCCGCCCAGGCCACGCGCGTGGGCAAAGGTGTACCAGCCGCGAGTCAGGACCATGCTATCGGAGGCGGTGACCTCAGTACCAACCCATGAAGCCCTGCTGCAGCAACCGTCAGCCGGCAGCCAGAGACCATTGAGCCCCGAGGAAGGAAGCTTGCCAGAGAAGAAGTGCGGGAGGCGAAGCGAGGTGACAGCTGGGCTCTCCGACCACACCACGAACTCAGGGAGCACGTCCAGCAAGGAAAAGCGCGGCCGAGGCGGGCTCACGATCACGGTGCTCCTCCCTTCATTATGGGGGCTGCTCCGAAGCTAGTGGCCCCCGCTGCGGGAAGAGGTGCCATTGCAGGCGCCTAGAGCAATGCTGCCTCTGGGGGGCGCGTGCCCGGGCCCCCTAGAAGCTGCCGGAGGGACCGCGGGGTGCTTGCGGGGATGGCCACGGCCCCTCTTGGGAGGAGGAGAGGCTGGCCCCTCCTTGGAAGCTTTCCCCTTCTTGGCCGCTGAAAACCTCTTCGGCGACGCCATGGGAGCAAGATGGGGAAGAAGAGAAGCAGACGGAAGCAAGATGAAAGGAAGATGGGCAGGGGCCCCGGCCGCCCGCACATTTATAACTAGGAAAAGGTAAATCATCGGCCTCCCACGATCTCCAGTAATGATGGTTCTCTCTGCATGCAGCATGCAGTTGTCAAGTCGAGCAGTTGCCGAGGCAGCGTGGGGAAGCAGAGTCGCCCACGTCCCATCAATCGCCACGCATCATCAAGGCTGCAGGCGGTTAGGGCCCGCGGTGCTCCGAACTTGCCCTTTGGCTTCGCCTAGAAGCCAAGTCCGAGTGCGCCTTGGGCCCGGGGGCTACTGTCGGCGTCCTGGATTCGGGGGTATCTAGCCCTGCCTGCCTGCGGCCCACCACGTGGCTCCATCAACAGCCTGGTACGGCCCAGCTTCAACATCAACAACACAAGACCCTCGTGAGGAGCCAAGCCTCGCGAGGCGGGCGACGCCAAGACCCCCGAAGGAATCGGCCTCCTCAGGGGCGGAGAGTTCTATGCAATATTGCCTCACAAGGCTCAACTGACATGAGCCATGACGACCAAGGCCAGGCGGGCGCAGAGCGCAGGTTTCCGCTTCGTTGCAAAGGAAGCAGGGCGCAGGCGCGGAGTCCCGAGGAATCAGCCAAAGGTTTCCATTCTGGTGCAACGAGACCAAGACCGCCTAGACGGCAGGACGGAGGTCATCGATGAGCCCACCGCAGTGTCACGACCAGAGGCTTTTCGCAGGCGAAGACTACTTTTGTCAAGATAGACTGTACTACTTGTCCCCTTTCAAATTCGGTCATTGTGGGATCCCTTCGCGCTCATATTTGGGAAGAGGAGCAAGGACACTATAAATAGGACTAGCCACCACCATAGAAGGGGGGATCAGAACAAGTAGAACTAGCATACACCACACCAGCTCAAGAACACCTCACCTCCTGAGGCTTGTTCATCCACTGTACTAGCTCATCCTCAGCCCTTCGAGGCAATCCACCAAAACGCTAGAGTAGGGTATTACACCACAATGGTGGCCCGAACTAGGATAAAACTGATGTGTCTCTTTTCCCTTTGAGCTCGACACTCTAGGCTTAGGAGGATCGTGAGTAGGCAGCACGCACCCCAGAGTTCAAACCTCTCAAGGGTTTGCGGATCCCACAATCCGACACGGTAGGTAAATACCACGTATAGGAAGGTATGGTGGACTCATATGGAATAACTTTGGGGTTTATGGAAATGGATGCACAAGCAGTATTCCTTCTTAGTACAAGTGAAGGCTAGAAAGAGACTGGGAAGCGACCAACTAGAGGGCGACAACAGTCATGAACATGCATTAAGATTAATCAACAATGAGTACAAGCATGACTAGGATATAAATCACCATGAAAGTAAATCTTGTCAAGGCTATGTTGGTTTTGTTTCAACTACATGCGTGAACATGTGCGAAGTCAAGCCACTCGAATCATTCAAAGGAGGATACCGCCCTATCATACCACATCACAACCGTTTTAATAGCATGTTGGCACGCAAGGTAAACCATTATAAACTCCTAGCTAATTAAGCATGGCATGGGCAACTGTAATCTCTAATTATCATTGCAAACATGTTTCATCCATAATATGCTGAAGCAGGAATGGTGGACTAATCATATTTACAAAAACAAGATAGGTCGAGTTCATACCAGCTTCTCTCATCTCAATCATTTCATCGTATATCGCCATTATTGCGTTTCACTCACACCACCGAACGGTGTGGATAATAATAATGGTGCATGTGCATTGGACTAGGCTAAAATCTGCAAGCATTTAATACAAGGGAGAAGACAAGGTAATATGGGCTCTTGGTTAGATCAACAATAATGCATATGAGAGCCACTCAACATTTTCATTGTGGTCTTCTCCTCTCGACCCCCAAAGAAAAGAAAAGAAATAAAACTATTTACACGGGAAAGCTCCCAACAAGCAAAAAGAAGAACGACAAATCTTTTTGGGTTTTCTTTTAATATTACTACAAGCATGGAAAGTACACTAGCTAAAAGCTACAACTATTTTTTTTGGTTTTCTTAAGGTTTTTCAAACACACAAGAAGAAAGCAAGAAAAGAAAATAAACTAGCATGGATACTACAGTGAAAAAGTATGAGCACTGACAACTAGAATGAGTGTGTGAACATGAATGTAATGTCGGTGAGAAATACGTACTCCCCCAAGGTTAGGCTTTTGGCCTAAGTTGGTCTATGGCCACTGCTGGCCTGGCGGATATCCAAAGTCGTAGTTGGGGTTGTACTAAGATGCAGCAGCTACTGCCTGAAGAGCTGCAGCTTGGAGGCGAGCTGCCTCCGTCCTCCTCTCATGTTCGTTCGCCTCCTCCCTGGTTATAAAATATCTCTTTTTTCCCGAAAGTTAAAGAAAGTAGGAGCAGGCAGGGCAACATGGACAGTACGCTGTCTATCAAAGATTAGTCAGTACTTGAGGAACTATTCGTTCCTCTCAAGAAACTGATGGCGAACCATAGCACTATAATCTAGGTAAGCAGGTGGCAACTCCATATCATTGTCGTGTATGGGTACACCAAGATAATTAGCTACACGAGTTGCATAAATTCCACCAAACAAATCTCCATTTTTACCATTAAGGTGCAACCTCCGTGCAACAATGGCCCCCAAGTTATGTTGTTTATCACCTAATACCGCACTCTTGAGGACACTAAGATCTGGAACGCACATGTGACAATCCTCATCTTTGCCGTTAATGAATCTACCTATAAAGAGAGCAAAATAATGTATGGAAGGGAAATGAATGCTCCCTATGGTAGCTTGTGTGATTTCTGTAGTTTCCCCCACAGTGAGACTAGCAAGAAAATCTTTATATTCAGATTTGCGAGGTTCACTAACATTGCCCCACCATGGGAGTTTACAAGCAGCATTAAAGTCTTCTAGGTCCATGGTATTTGATTTATCATAAAGATCAAACAAAACAATGTGAGAATTGCGCGAGGATGTAAATTTAAACCTCCTCACAAAGGAATGATTGAGGTAGTGTTACTGTCGGCACTTATCTGACACAAAGTCCTCAAGGTCAGCATTACACACATATGCGTCAAATTCATCCTTGATGCCTGCTTGGACCATAAATTCTTTCGACGGCCATTCACAAGGCCGCACTTGAGCTTCCCTTGGTGGTTCATCGTCCGGCTCACGTATCGCGAGCCTTGGTTCTTGCTTCCTTGAGGAACAACCCTGGTACATTTTCCTAAACATTTTTTCTTTCCCTGAAAAATATCTAAAATTTTTAGTGGCTCGAAATAAAAATGAACCAAACTCAACAAGATTGATAGCAACTACTCCCACAAGTGCCTAGAGGCTATATCATACATTATAACTACTTTGGACCATATAAATTTGACATGCAAGCTCAAGAACAGGGTCACCTTAGCATCAAATTTTTTCAATAAATAAAGCACTAGAACAAAAACTAATTGGACCATTGGAGGAGTCACATACTGAAGAACAATCCCCCAAAACAGTTTTGTGAATGGAGCTTTGAGCAAGGAGATCGAAAATGGCAGCAAGATGAGCTAGAACACGGGTTTGAGTTATGGGAGGATTTTTTCTAGAGGAAGATGAAGTGAGTGGGTGCTGGAATAAGTGGAGGGGGTCCACGAGGGGCCCACGAGGCAGGGGCGTGCCCCAGGTGTGGGTGCGCCCTGTTCCCTCGTGGCCAAATGGTGGGTCCCCCTGGTGTGTTCTAAGTGTCAGAAATTCTTAAATATTCTACAAAAAATCATACTTCATTTTTAGGCATTTGGAGAACTTTTATTTTTGTGGTATTTTTTATTGCAAGGATAATTCAGAAAATAGACAGAAAATACTATTTTTGCTTTATTTAAACTAGATAACGGAAATTAAAAGGAGGGTACAGAGAGTTGTCTTTCTAACTTCATCCATCTCATGCTCATCAAAAGGAATCCACTAACAAGGTTGATCAAGTCTTGTTAACGAACTTCTTCCGAATAACATAAAACTGGAGAATTTTCGAATAACACTATGTTACCTCAACGGGGATATGCATGTCCCCAACAATAAGAATATAATATTCCTTTTTGACATTAGGAAGATGATATTGAAAACCTCCAATAGTAATCGTTGAAATTTTTCCAATGAAATTGATACTATGAACTTGAGGTTGTTTCCTCGGAAAGTGTACCTTATGCTCATTGCCATTAACATGAAAAGTGACATTGCCTTTGTTGCAATCAATAACAGCCCCTGTAGTATTTAGAAAGGGTCTACCAAGGCTGATCGACATACTATCGTCCTCTGGAATATCAAGAATAACAAAGTCCGTTAAAATAGTAACGTTTGCAACCACAACAGGCACATCCTCACAAATACCGACTGGTGTGGCAGTTGATTTATCGACCATTTGCAAAATATTTCGGTAGGTGTCAACTTATTAAAATCAACTCTATGATATAAAGAGAGAGGCATAACACAAACACCGGCTCCAAGATCACATAAAGCAGTTTTAACATAGTTTCTTTTAATGGAGCATGGTATAGTTGGTAGTCCTGGATGTCCTAGTTTCTTTGTTATTCCACCCTTAAAAGTATAATTAGCAAGCATGGTGGAAATTTCAGCTTCCGGTATCTTTCTTTTATTTGTAACAATATCTTTCATATACTTAGCATAAGGATTCATTTTAAGCATATCAGTCAAACGCATACGCAAAATGATAGGTCTAATCATTTCAGGAAAGCGCTCAAAATCCTCATCATACTTTTTCTTGGATGGTTTAGGAGGAAAAGGCATGGGTTTCTGAACCCATGGTTCTCTTTCTTTACCGTGCTTCCTAGCAACGAAGTCTCTCTTATCATAACGTTGATTCTTTGATTGTGGGTTATCAAGATCAACAACATGTTCAACCTCTACATCATTATTATTGCTAGCCTGAGCATCAACATGAACACTATCATTAACATCATCATTGGGTTCATGTTCATTACCAGATGTGTCAACAACGGGTTCACTAGAAGCATGCAAAGTCCTATAATTTTTCTTCTTCTTCTTTTTAGAAGGACTAGGTGCATCAACATTATTTCTCTGAGAATCTTGCTCAATTCTCTTAGGATGGACCTTAGGATACAAAGGTTCCTGAGTCATTCTACCACCTCTAGTCACAACTCTAACAACATTATCATTTTTCTTATTATTTAATTCATTGAGCAAATCATTTTGTGCTTTAAGAACTTGTTCTGCTTGAGTGGTAAACATGGAAGCATGTTTACTAATAAGTTTAAGTTCACCTTTAACTCTAGACATATAATCACTCAAGCGTTCAATCATATAAGCATTGCGTTTCAATTGTCTACCAACATAAGCATTGAAGTTTTCCTGTTTAACAATAAAATTATCAAACTCATCTAAGCATTGACTAGTAGACTTATAACAAGGAATATCACCTTCATCAAATCTATAGGGAGAATTTACCTTTACTACCTGTGTCGGGTTATCAAGACCATGTATTTCTTTAATAGGCGGTAAATTCTTAACATCTTCAGCTTTAATACCCTTTTCTTTCATAGATTTCTTTGCCTCTTGCATATCTTCAGGACTGAGAAATAGAATACCCCTTTTCTTCGGAGTTGGCTTAGGAGTTGGTTCAGGAAGTGTCCAATCATTATCATTACTCAAGATATTATTCAGTAGTAATTCAGCTTGCTCAACAGTTCTTTCCCTAAAAACACAACCATCACGATTATCTAGGTGGCCTCTGGAAGCATCAGTCAGTCCATTATAAAAGATACCAAGTATTTCATTTTTCTTGACAGGATGATCAGGCAAAGCATTTAGTAACTGGAGAAGCCTCCCCCAAGCTTGTGGGAGACTCTCTTCTTCAATTTGCACAAAATCATATATTTCCCTTAAGGCAACTTGTTTCTTCTGAGTGGGGAAATATTTAGCAGAGAAGTAATAAATCATATCCTGGGGACTACACCCACCAGGAGCAAGAGAATTAAACCATATTTTAGCATCACCCTTTAATGAGAATAGAAATAACTTAAGGATATAATAATAGCGGATTTTTTCCTCATTAGTAAATAGGGTGGCTATATCATTCAATTTAGTGAGATGTGCCACAACAAATTCTGATTCATAGCCATAAAAAGGATCAGATTCAACCAAAGTAATTAACTCAGGATCGACAAAGAAATCATAATCCTTATCAGAAATACAGATAGGTGAAGTAGCAATAGGGTCAAATTTCATTCTAGCATTTAGAGACTTTTCTTTCAGCTTAGCTAATAGTTTCTTAAGATCATATCTATCTTCAAGCAAAAAGGTCTCTAGCAGTTTCTTCCTCCATAACATAACCCTCAGGCACATCAGGCAATTCATATCTAGGGGGAGAATCTTCATCATCACTTTCATCAATATTATCAGTTTTGCTAATTTCATTCTCTCTAACCCTAGCAAGTTGTTCATCAAGAAATTCACCTAATGGCAATATTATCAAGCATAGAAGTAGTATGATCATAAGCATCGTGCATAGCATAAGTGGCATCATCAATAACATGCGACATATCAGAATCAATAGCAGGTGCAGGTGTTGCAAGTTTACTCAAAACAGAAGGTGAATCAAGTGCAGAGCTAGATGGTAGTTCCTTACCTCCCCTCGCAGTTGAGGGAAAAATCTTAGTTCTTTTATCTTTCAAGTCCCACATAGTGATCAGCAGATATAAATCCCAAGTGACTCAAATAATAGAGCTATGCTCCCCAGCAATGGCGCCAGAAAATAGTCTTGGTAACCCACAAGTATAGGGGATCGCAACAGTTTTCGAGGGTAGAGTATTCAACCCAAATTTATTGATTCGACACAAGGGGAGCCAAAGAATATTCTCAAGTATTAGAAGCTGAGTTGTCAATTCAACCACACCTGAAAGACTTAATATCTGCAGCAAAGTATTTAGTAGCAAAGTAGCATGGAAGTAATGGTAACGGTGGCAAAAGTAACAGTAGCAGTTTTGTAGCAATCGTAACAGTGGCAACAGAGAAGTAACTAAGCAAAGATCAATATGTGAAAAGCTCGTAGGCAATGGATCAATGATGGATAATTATGTCGGATGCAATTCATCATGCAACAGTTATAACATAGGGTCACACAGAACTAGCTCCAGTTCATCAATGTAATGTAGGCATGTATTCCGAATATAGTCATACGTGCTTATGGAAAAGAACATGCATGACATCTTTTGTCCTACCCTGCTGTGGCAGGAGGGTCCTATTGGAAACTAAGGGATATTAAGGCCTCCTTTTAATAGAGTACTAGACCAAAGCATTAACACTTAGTGAATACATGAACTCCTCAAACGATGGTCATCACCGGGGTGGTCGCGATTATTGTCACTTCAGGGTTGCCGGATCATAACACATAGTAGGTGACTATTGACTTGAAAGATAGGATCAAGAAGTCACATATATTCATGAAAACATAATAGGTTCAGATGTGAAATCATGACACTCGGGCCCTAGTGACAAGCATTAAGCATGGCAAACTCATCCGACCCATCACTGTCCAGCAAGCCTACGATGGGATTACTCACGCACGGTGGTGAGCATCATGAAATTGGTGATGGGGGATGGTTGATGATGACGATGGCAACAGATTCCCCTCTCCAGAGCCCCAAACGGACTCCAGATCAGCCCTCGAGAGGACGATCAGGGCTTGGCGGCGGCTCCGTATTGTAAAACACGATGAATTCTTCTCTCTGATTTTTTTTCTCCCCGGAAGTGAATATATGGAGTTGGGGTTGAGGTCGGTGTAGTCCCAGGGGGCCCACAAGGCATGGGGCGCGCCCCAGGGGGCGCCCTACACCCTCATGGACAGGGTGTGGGCCCCTAACGCTGATTCTTTCGCCAATATTTTTTATTAATTCCAAAACGTGTCTCCGTGAATTTCCAGGTCATTCCGAGAACTTTTATTTCTGCACAAAAATAACACCATGGCAGTTCTACTGAAAACAGCGTCAGCCCGGGTTAGTTCCATTCAAATCATGCAAGTTAGAGTCCAAAACAAGGGCAAAAGTGTTTGGAAAAGTAGATACGTTGGAGACGTATCAATCTCATCACTCTATTTAAGTAATGAATTGGGTTATTGGTTATTTGGGAATTTTGGGACTGAGTTGGAGGAACCTTGTCAATAATGGCA
Organism: Triticum dicoccoides; assembly: GCF_002162155.2. Taxonomy (NCBI): domain Eukaryota; kingdom Viridiplantae; phylum Streptophyta; class Magnoliopsida; order Poales; family Poaceae; genus Triticum; species Triticum dicoccoides. The sequence goes on along the minus strand of NC_041391.1, from coordinate 339,984,542 downwards.
TAAATTTGGTAGTAAAATAAAAACTCATTCCTTTGTTGTAGGGAAAAATTAGCTTTATGCAAAATTAACTTTAGAGCCTCCACCAGCCAACTTTGCATATACAGATAGTCATTTGTCATCATTATTCTATAGTGTGAAATTGCCAGCATATTCCATGTGTTGACCTACACGGCTGCAACATCCCATGTTGCAGAGTCTTCCGACGAAGATTAAGGTGCGATAGATCGTTGTTCTCCACTCTGTTTTGTCGTGGAGTTGGATGGACTCATTTATATTCGATGTTTCCACAATTATTTTATTTAGATGGCCTTCAGCCATATTTGTGTAACTAATACTCTTTATGAGGACCTCAATGTAATAAAGTGTGTGATTGAACTCTGTTATAATTCCTCGAGTACTGTGTGTGTGTCAGCATACCGATCCAGGGATGACACTTAAGCATAGAGACTCCCAGATACATATTCCTTGGACTATGAGATTATGCAACTCCCAGATACCTGAGGAATGCCTTGTGTGCTATCAAACGACAGAACATAACTGGGTGATTATAAAGATGCTCTATAGGTATCTCCAAAGGTGTTTGTTGAGTTGGCATAGATCCAGATTAGGATTTTTCGCTTCGAGTATCGGAGAGGTATCTCTGGGCCCTCTCGGTAATACACATCATAAGCTTGCAGGCAAATGACTAAGGAGTTAGTCATGAGGTAATGTATTACAGAACGATTAAAGAGACTTGCCGTTAACAAGATTGAACTAGGTATGAAGATACCAACAATCGAATCTCGGGCAAGTAACATACCGATGGACAAAGGGAATTATGTATGTTGTCATAACAGTTCGACCGATAAAGATCTTCGTAGAATATGTAGGAGCCAACATGGGAATCCATGTTCCGCTATCGGTTATTGACCGGAGAGGTGTCTCGGTCATGTCTACATAGTTCTCGAATCCATAGGGTCCGCACTCTGAACGTTCGATGATGATTTAGTATTAAATGAGTTATGTAATTTGGTAACCTAATTTTGTTCGGAGTCCCGGATGAGATCACAGACATGATGAGGAGTCTCAAAATGGTTGAGAGGTAAAGATATATATGTAGGACGATAGTGTTTGGACACCGGAAGTGTTTCGGGGGGGTATCGGGTACTTATCGGGTCACCGGAAGGGGTTCCGGGCACCCTCGGCAAAAGATATGGGCCTTATGGGCCAAGAGGGGAAACACACCAGCCACAATGGGCTGGTGCGCTCCCGCGAGGAAAGGGGAGAAGGGAAAGGAAATTGTGGAGTAGGATTCCCACTTCCTTCCCTCTCCCCCCTCTTTCCTCCCCCCTCGGTTATATATGGCAGGGGGGCGCGCTATTTGGGAGGGACTCCAAATAGGATTCCTCCTACTTGGGCGCCTCCTATCGCTGCTCCTCCCTCCCTCCTACCTATATATGTGGGGGGGGGGGCTAGCACAAACCAGACAATTACCTAGCCGTGTGCGGCGCCCCCCTCCACCGTTTACACCCACGGTCATATTTTTGTAGTGCTTAGGCAAAGCGCTGCGGAGATCACTTCACCATCACCGTCACCACACCATCGTGCTGACGGAACTCATCTACTACCTCGACGTCTTCTGGATCTAGAAGGCGAGGGACATCACCGAGATGAATGTGTGCAAAACACGGAGGTGCCGTATATTCAGTACTTGATTGGTTGAAGCGCGAAGAAGTTCAAAAGTGCCTTTCTGCTCCCGAGCTCATTTGAGCTCGGTGAACAGTAAAATCGAAAAAAATAAATTTAAAAAATTCCAAATTTTTTTTGGGAGGAACATTGACAAAAGTTCTAAGTGCTTGCAAAAAGTCATCACGAAATCACATTCCCGTAAGGCGTGGCAAAAAAACAAATTCAAGCTCCAAAATGCTTTTGAAAGTAGCATTTTCAGAGTACTGATTTTTTTTGCCATGCCTTCTAGAAATGTGATTTCATGACGAATTCATGACGAATTTTTTTTGATTTAGTTTTGATTTTGCTGTTCACCTGAGCTGATTTGAGCTCGGGTGCAGAAACTCCACGTCCGAAGAAGTTTGACTACATTAACCGCTTTGTGAATCACTTCCGCTTACGCTCTACGAGGGTACGTAGACACACTCTCCCCTTCATTGCTATGCATCTCCATGGATAGATCATTGCGTGTGCGTATAATTTTTTTATTTACCATGCAACGTTCCCCAACAAAATGCCCATTTTTCATTCATGATTTTTTGTCATAGAAGTAGGAGCCCACCACATCTATGATGATATGTGTTTTTTTCCACAATTATCGTCGTAGAAGTGTCATCACCATGACATAATTCTTTTTCGTTCGGGCCAAAATATCATGGATGTGTCTTTTTTTGTAGTGAACACTTGGAAACATACACACATGAAAGATAAGGGATCCGCGCAACCAAGGAGTGAGCGATAAATGTGAGACCATCGAATATGCTCTTGTTGAATGGATACTAGAGAGACAATAGCTCGATTGCTCAAATGGGCTAGATACGCTTGTGGACATGACAGAAATGTGCCGTCTTCAATCCCAAATATGATATTTATGTATGATCCAAAATGACGTAACTATGCTAAATGGTCAATGCTATTGCTTACAAGCTCTTTGTTTCTCCTCTTTTGCTTAAAAGCTTTTCCTTCTCTTTTTTTGACTATGCCACAATGCTTGATTTGCGAGCCAAAGTATGAGACAATTATGTAATATATACACGGGAGAGACTTATGGCACAATGATGATAGCAAGATGATTTGCACGCTAAAAGTAGTTATGCGGAGTAAGCATATCATTAAGGTGCATAAAGTGCGTGGCCCGACAATTCTCAACTCACTAGTCTTGATAGGTAAGTGATGCAAAATGGCTCAACTAATGAATGCAATGGCAAGGAAATGTACTAGGTGTCATCGAGGTTACTGTCCTTATTTATGGTTGGTATGAGGATGAAGTGGCCGTTGTCGATGTCGAGTCGTAGGAGATGATGAATAGCGGTGTCGTCGAAGTCAAATCATTCCTAATTAGCCGAAACATCTTAGGAAACAGGAACCACAACTCAAAAATCAGTCAAATGCATAAGGTGGGTGTTTTTATGGTGAAACTTTCTATGGAATAAAATGGTGGTGGTAATGATCTAAGTGGATGGGGGATGTCAATAGCTACAAAACAAGCTAAAGGACACAAAAACGGACTTCAGGAGTGAAAGTTGTGATGAAAACAAAGTTAGGTTTGGGCTGAAACTGGGGGGGAGTGGGGGCCTGATGATTCGGGGTGCGGGTGCCCGGGGTGGACAGCGAGTTAGGGAAAAACTTGCGCGGGGGTGCAGGCGCCCGGGGTTTCAGGATGCGGGTGCCCGGGGGTTGCCAATTTGGAAATTTCATGGAAAATGGAAATTTGGGTGGATTTCGTGATGGGAAAGGTGGGGATGGTTGGGAGAGGGGCTAGATCCACTTGCCAAACAACAAATCCATGGACCAAAACAACAAAATCTCAGAAGAACCAAAAAATCGCAAGAATTTTTTTGGGGGGCTATTTTTGTGGGGGTTTTCAAATTGGACCAAATAGGAATGAAATTAGGCTAGAAAATGGGGTAGGGACTCCAAGATGTGAATCAACCTTGCTCATGATACCAAGATGTTGTAGGGTGGATCCATAATGGAGATCTTTTCACACTTGGAGGGGGGGGGAGGGATTAACTCACAAGAACACAAGGGGGAAATCACTCAAACAAAACCCAATCACACATGCACTAGAGTAACACACATGACATCCATAAGAATACAAGAACAATTCAAGGAAAATAGCACTAGGGTAAAGTTCTTCCCACTCCAAAGGAGGTGAGGTCTTGATGATAGTCTTCTCCAAGAGGAGGCCTTGATATCCACAAGGGGATATACTCCTTGGGGGTCTTGATCTCCAAGAGGAGGGGGGAGATGAGCAAAGCTCTTCCAACGTCTATCCAATACTTTGCTAACCCTAAAAACAAGCTAGATGAGGAGTACTTATAG
>NC_041391.1:339947607-339979996 GCF_002162155.2 Triticum dicoccoides | reverse complement strand
CACAACCGTGAGGGGGGGCGGGCACCCAGTGTAAAGTGGCCCGGGAACCCAGGGGTAGATGCGCAGGGGGGCGGGCACCCAGGGATGTGGAGAACCGGGCACACGGACTGGACAAAGGGCAGTGCCCTTGGCATCAGGCAGGGCCGAGCACCCGGGGGTTGATGGCCCGCGCACCCGGTGTGGGTAGGGGCAGCCCCTAGGTGGAGGCCGGGCACCCGGGGTGTCCAGAGGCCTCACCCAGGAGGCGACCCAAGGCCTGGTCACCCGGGGTCAGATGGGGTCAGGCACCCGGGGTGTCCAGAGCCTTCGTTTATTCGAGCGTCCTGTGTCTTCCATCCTCCTCCTTCTCCTTGGTTGCTTGGATCCCCGTCCTACCTTCCTCAAGGTCATCTCCTTGGTACCTAAGAATGCACAACGTTTCCATTTGAGGTAGGACCCAATTCTCATGTGAATCTGAATGAAGTTCGAGGAGTAAAGAGTTAACCTCGGTTTTGGTGGCGCGTGCGCCGGCCCTTGTCATTGGTCCTCCTCGTGTTAGTGGTGGTGACGGAATGTCCATGTGGATGATCGAAGGATGCTCCGCATCATGACCCCTACTGTTTTTGTGTGTTCACATGATTAAGGTACTGTAGTAATCATTTTTATAGCTTTTTTTCAATCAAGTACATAGTAAAGCCTTTGGGATAATGTGGATGATAGTTGACTTGATTCTATGCAAAAACACAAAAACTTTTCGCCAAGTAACATAATTATTTAAAATCACTGGATCCTCAATTCTTTTTTTGCAAATTTTATACATTATTTATATACAATTGCCTATGTTTTACTAATGTTTTAGAATTTTTGGAGTTACAGTAGTATGGTTCTAGTTCAAATCATTACGGACTATTCTGTTTTTGACAAAATCTGTTTTTTATCGCATAGTTTGCTTGTTTTATCATTTCCATAACTTATATTGAATGATATAATTAGTGGAAATGATAGAGTAAAGTAGGTATTATGTGATAATAATTTTTATCTTGTCTTGACAGTACAAAAGCGAATGATTTATTTATTATCGTACTAACCTAGCTCGCAGGTTTCGTTAAGTTTTGTGTGATTGAAGTTTTTCAAGTTTTGAGCGAGATATCGATATGAGGAGAATGAGGAGTGAAAAGACCCTAAGCTTGGGGATGCCCAATGCACCCCAAGTTAATATTCAAGGAAGACTCAAGCATTTAAGCTTGGGGATGCCTCGGAAGGCATCCCCTCTTCTGTCTTCAACATTGTCTGTAACCTTACTTGGAGCTATATTTTTATTCGCCACATGATATGTGTTTTGCTTGGTGCTTATTTTCATTTTTCTTGTTTTTTTGGATAAAATCCTTGGATCTGAAATCTTGAATGAGAGAGAGTCCTTACGTAGCTACTTAATTGTTTGACTACTCATTGATCTTCACTTATATCTTTTTGGAGTAGTTTGTCATTTACTCTTCTGCTTCACTTATATCCTAAGAGTAAATTTATGAATGAATTCTCTATCACAAAGTTGAAGTTATATGTGCTTCATATGCTTGTATCTTGCCTAGTATTAGTTTCACATTGGGTTTAGAAACTGAAATCTATTGAAGCTTGACAATCACAATATTGGTCATACAAGCAATTCGTGAATGATTACTATAAGGAAGAGAACTTTCACATATAAATATATTATCTTGGACATATTTTATGATTGTGAATACACATTAATTATTTTAAAACTTGAGCAAATTAATTGAAGTTGGACAAGGAAGACAACGTAATGAAGTGATGTTTGGGTATATTTGCATAGAAGTTTTATTGTTATGGATCCTCCAACATCATGTGCTTGCTTAGGATCTTTTGCTAGCCAAAAAATCGTACTAAGTAGAGATACTACTTGTGCATCCAAAAACCCTTAAACCTAGTTTCTTGCCATGAGTGTCCACCATATCTACGTATGGATTGAATAAGATCCTTCAAGTAGGTTGTCATCGGTGCAAAAAGCAATAAAAATTGCTTCTACAATATGTATGGCCTTTTATTGGAAGGGAAAATAAGTGTTGTACGACCTTGTGATAGTAAAGAAATAAAAGCGATGGACTTCATAATAAAAGGTTGCTATCACAAGGTGCAATATAACGTGACATTCCTTTGCATTAAGGGCTTTAACATAAAAAGTTCAAAAACGCATGACAACCTCTGCTTACCTCTGTGAAGGGCCTACATTTTGCTTTTCAGTTTTTACTTTCATGCAAGAGTTAATAGTATTCCTTCTCATTTCAACCTCAATTATTCTCTAGTTGGAAAGCATCATGTGGTGGGGAAAGATCCAGGCACATATGGCCATTGAAATATAGTTTATCATGAATTATTATTGTTGACAATTATCTCTATGATAAATAAGTTGGGAGGTGAAACATGAAGCCCCTATCTTTCTCTGTATTTGATGGATGCTATTTGTTCTAAAAATATGCTTTGAGTACTAGTAATCATAGAAGATTATATGATAATTGAGTATGTGGAGCTCTTACTTAGACTTTATTGAAAATAAGTTGACTTGCAAGTGTTTGGTGACTAAGAACATAGGTTGTTAAGTTTCAAGAGAATGCATTGTTTGAACCATAACATGTGAATTGATTGCTACATTATGATGATGACATTTATGAGAAAGAGTTGTTGTTACGACGCTAGGAAAAGCAATTGAAATTATCATTGATCAAACTTATACACTATGCTAGCATTCACACTTCATAAATTATTTCTTTTATCATCTACCTACTCAAGGACGAGAAGGAATTAAGCTTGGGGATGCTGATATGTCTCCAATGTATCTATAATTTATGAAGTATTCATGCCATGCTTACAACAATTTTATATAGTTTTGGTATGATTTGATTAGAATTATTCCAGACTAGTGTTGTTTTCAGCAAAACTACTGTGGTGTTGTTTTTTGTGCAAAAATAGAGTTCTTGGAATGGGCTGAAAATTTATGGTGATTTTTTATGGACCAAAAGAGACGCCCGAAGCATCGAGGAAGGATCAGGAGCCTCACGAGGAAGCGACAAGCCTCGGGGGCACGCCGGGCAGGCTTGTCGCTCCCTCATGCCCCCCCCCCCAATGTGAAATCCATGCTAAGAATTCCTATAAATACCAAAAACCCTAGAAAGAAACCTACAACTTCTGCTCCGCTACTGCAAGACTCTGTGCCGAAGTGATCTCATCCGGAGGCCCCCTCTAGCACCCTGCTGGAGGGGGATCATCACTGGAGTCTATGGAGAAGGAAGCAAAAGGGAGAGACTCTCTCCCCTCTCTCTCGATGGCGCCGGAGTGCTTCTAGGGGAACCATCGCCACGGTGATCTTCTTCATCAACATCACCCTATTTATCACCCCTGATGAGGACATCAATACAATTGTTACACCCACAACCCCTGCTGCTATACATACTAGACCAATTACTAGAGCTTGCATATGCCAATTAAATTACCAGGTACTTTCATTTCTTAGTAACGATTCTAATGTTCATGAGAATATGATGTTGCCTAAATTGGATACATTTGTTTGGCTTAAAAATGAAGGGCCTAGCTTGGACAAGAAGGACGAACATTGGAACAAGATTAAGCATGGAGATGATGTCATGCACAATGGAAAAAAGAACAGAGTTTCAAGTGATGGTTTTAGGACTTTGAAGCCACCACAATGAGTGCACGAAGGCTTGGACGAAATATACAAGATGCTACTTCATAAATTTCATCTAGAGGCTATTATAGGTGCTGCATCACTTTATTATTGGGCTAGGCCCATGTAATTTCGAAATGCTTCAGTATATGGTGTTTTTAGAGTCCGTATGTGTGGGGAAACAAAGTTAGAGTTGGTTTCGGACCCCTCCTGCAAGGGGTCACGAAATTCCCCTACTCCTCCATATATAAAACCCTTAGGGCAACGTTTAGACTTTGAGTTTTGTTTAGATTAAAAGTTCGCCATAGCTGCAACTTTGCGTACTTCATTTGTGTTCAATGACCAGACCAAGTGTAGTAACAGATGGGTCTTGTCCATCACATCATTTTCCTAATGATGCGATCCCGTTATCAAATGACAAGTCATTTCCATGGTTAGGAAACCTTAACCATCTTTGATCAACGAGCTAGTCGAGTAGAGGCTCACTAGGAACACGTTGTTTGTTTATGTATTCACACATGTATTAAGGTTTCCGGCCAATGCAATTCTAGCATGAATAATAAACCTTTATCATGAATAAGGAAATATAAAATAACAACTTTATTATTGCCTCTTGGGTATATTTACTTTAGTCTCCCACTTGCACTAGAGTCAACAATCTAGATTACATTGTAATGAATCTAAAACCCATGGAGTCTTGGTACTGATCATGTTTTGCTCACGGAAGAGGATTAGTCAACGGGTCTGCCACACTCAGATCTGTATGTATCTTGCAAATTTCTATGTCTCCATCCTTGACTTGTTCATGAATGGAGTTGAAGCATCTCTTGATGTGTTTGGTTCTTCTGTGAAACCTGGATTCCTTTGCCAAGGTAATTGCTCCAGTGTTGTCACAAAAGATTTTCATTGGACCTGATGCACTAGGTATTACACCCAGATTGGATATGAACTCCTTCATCCAGACTCCTTCATTTGCTGCTTCCGAAGCAGCTATGTACTCCGCTTCACATGTAGATCCCGCCACAACGCTCTGCTTGGAATTGCACCAACTGACAGCTCCACCATTCAATATAAATATGTATCTGGTTTGTGACTTAGAGTCATACGGATGAGTGTCAAATCTAGCATCAACGTAACCATTTACGATGAGCTCTTTGTCACCTCCATAAACAAGAAACATATCCTTGGTACTTTTCAGGTACTTCAGGATGTTCTTGACCGCTGTCTAGTGATCCACTCCTGGATTACTTTGGTATCACCCTGCCAGACTTATGGCAATGCACACATCAGGTCTGGTACACATTATAGTATACATGATAGAACCTATGGCTGAGGCATAGGGAATGACTTTCATTTTCTCTCTATCTTCTGCAGTGGTCGGGCTTTGAGTCTGACTCAACTTCACACCTTGTAACACAGGCAAGAACCCTTTCTTTGACTGATCCATTTTGAACTTCTTCAAAACTTTGTCAAGGTATGTGCTTTGTGAAAGTCCTATTAAGCGTCTTGATCTATCTCTATAGATCTTGATGCCCAATATATAAGCAGCTTCACCGAGGTCTTTCATTGAAAAACTCTTATTCAAGTATCCTTTTATGCTATCCGAAAATTCTATATCATTTCCAATCAACAATATGTCAACTACATATAATATCACAAATGCTACAGAGCTCCCACTCACTTTCTTGTAAATACAGGCTTCGCCGAAAGTCTGTATATAACCATATGCTTTGATCACCTCATCAAAGTGTATATTCCAACTCCAATATGCTTGCACCAGTCATAGATGGATCGCTGGAGCTTGCACTCTTTGTCAGCACCTTTAGGATTGACAAAACCTTCTGGTTGCATCATATACAACTCTTCTTTAATATATCCATCAAGTAATGCAGTTTTGATGACCATTAGCCAGATTTCATAATCATAAAATGTGGCAATTGCTAACATGATTCAGATAGACTTAAGCATCGCTACGGGTGAGAAAGTCTCATCGTAGTTAACTCCTTGAACTTGCCGAAAAACTTTTTCGACAAGTTGAGCTTTGTAGACAGTAACATTACCATCAGCGTCAGTCTTCTTCTTGAAGATCCATTTATTCTCTATGCACGTCCACCAAAGTCCACACTTTGTTCTCATACATGGATCCTATCTCAGATTTCATGGCCTCAAGCCATCTGTTTGGAATCTGGGCTCGTCATAGCTTCTTCATAGTTCGTTGGTTGGCCATGGTCTAATAACATGACTTTCGGGATAGGATTACTGTACCACTCTGATGCGGAATGTGCTCTGTTCGACTCACGAAGTCCAGTAGTAACTTGATCTAAAGTTTCATGATCATTATCATTTGCTTCCTCTCTAGTTGGTGTAGGCATCACGGGAACAAATTTCTTTGATGTGCTACTTTCCAAGAGACAAGGTACGATTACCTCATCAAGTGCTACTTTCCTCCCACTCACTTCATTCGAGAGAAACTCCTTCTCTAGAAATGTTCCATTCTTGGCAACAAAGATCTTGCCTTCGGATCTGTGGTAGAAGGTGTACCCAATTGTTTCATTAGGTTACCCTATGAAGACGCACTTCTCCGATTTGGGTTCGAGCTTATCATACTAAAGCGTTTTGACATAAGTATCGCAACCCCAAACTTTAAGAAACGACAACTTTGGTTTCTTGCCGAACCACAATTCATACCGTGTCGTCTCAATGGATTTAGACGGTGCCCTATTTAACGTGAATGTGGATGTCTCTAATGCATAACCCCAAAACGATAGTGGTAAATCGGTAAGAGACATCATAGAACGCACGATATCTAATAAAGTACGGTTACAACGTTCGGGCGCACCATTACGCTGTGGTGTTCCAGGTGGCGTGAGTTGTAAAACTATTCCAGATTGTTTTAAATGAAGGCCAAACTCGTAACTTAAATATTCGCCTCCGCGGTCATATCATAGAAACTTTATTTTCTTGTTACGATGATTCACCACTTCACTCTGAAATACTTTGAACTTTTCAAATGTTTTAGACTTGTGTTTCATTAAATAGATATACCCATATCTACTCAAATCATCTGTGAAGGTCAAAAAATAATGATACCCGCCGCGTGCCTCAATACTCGTCGGACCGCATACATCGGTATGTATTATTTCCAATAAGCCATTGACTCGCTCCATTGTTCTGGAGAACGGAGTTTTAGTCATCTTGCCCATGAGGCATGGTTTGCAAGTATCAAATGATTCATAATAAAGTGATTCCAAAAGCCCATCTGCATGGAGTTTCTTCATGTGCTTTACATCAATATGTCCTAAATGGCGGTGCCACAAATATGTTGCACTATGATTATCAAGTTTGCATCTTTTGGCATCAATATTATAAATACGTGTATTACTAAAATTGAGATTCAACTAAAATAGACCACTCTTCAAAGGTGCATGGCCATAAAAGATATTATTCATATAAATAGAACAACCATTATTCCCTGATTTAAATGAATAACCGTCTCGCACTAAACAAGATCCAGATATAATGTTCATGCTCAATGCTGGCACCAAATAACAATTAGTCAGGTCTAAACCTAATCCCGAAGGTAGATGTAGAGGCAGCGTGCCGACGGCGGTCACATCGACCTTGGAACCATTCCCGATGCGCATCGTCACCTCGTCCTTAGCCAATCTTTGTTTAATCCGTAGATCTTGTTTCGAGTTACAAATATCAGCAACCGAACCAATATCAAATACCTAGGCGCTATTACGAGCATTAGTAAGGTACACATCAGTAACATCTATATCAAATATACCTTTGTTCCCTTTGCGATCCTTCTTATCCGCAAATACTTGGGGCAGTTCCGCTTTCAGTGACTAGTTCCTTTGCAGTAGAGGCACTTAGTTTCAGGCTTGGGTCCAACTTTGGGCTTCTTCACGGGAGTGGAAACTTGCTTGCATTCTTCTTGAAGTTCCCTTTCTTTCCCTTGCCCTTTTCTTGAAACTAGTGGTCTTGTTAATCATCAACATTTGGCGCTCTTTCTTGATTCCTACCTTCACCGATTTCAGCATCGCTGAGAGCTTGGGAATCATTTTCGTCATCCCTTGCATATTATAATTCATCATGAAGTTCTAGTAGCTTGGTCATAGTCACTAGAGAACTTTGTCAATCAATATCTTATCTGGAAGATTAACTCCCACTTGATTCAATCAATTGTAGTACCCAGACATTCAGAGCAGATGCTCACTGGTTGATCTATTCTCCTCCATCTTGTAGGCAAAGTACTTGTCAGAGGTCTCATACTGCTTAAACTTGGCTCATGATGCCACTGTTGGGGAACGTTGCATGGAAAACAACAAAATTCTATGCACACGCAATGATATATCCATGGAGATGCATAGCAATGAGGGGAAGATTGTGTCTACGTACCCTCGTAGACCGTAAGCGGAAACATTTCACAACGCGGTTAATGTAGTCAAACTTCTTCGCACTTCAACTGATCAAGTACCGAACGTATTGCACCTCCGCGTTCTGCACACGTTCAGCTCAGTCACATCCTTGCCTTCTTATCCAGTAAGATGTCGAGGTAGTAGGTGAGTTTCGTCAGGATGACGGTGTGCTGACTGTGACGGTGAAGTAATCTCTGCAGGGTTTGCCTAAGCACTGCAAAAATATGACCGGGGGTGTAAACTGTGGAGGGGGCACTTCACACAGCTAGGCAATTGTCTAGTGTTTGCTAGGGCGCCCCCCACACATATATAGGTGGGAGGGAGGGAGGAGCAGCCATAGGAGGTGCCCAAGTAGGAGGAATCCTACTTGGAGTCCCTCCCAAGCCGCGTGCCCCCTGCCATATATAAACGAGGTGAAGGAAAGAGGGGGGAGAGGGAAGGAAGTAGGAATCCTAATCCACACATTCCTTTCCCTTCTCCCCTTTAATTCCCCTCCTTAGGCCGACACATATGGTGGGCACACCAACCCCTTGTGGCTGGTGTGTTTCCCCTCTTGGCCCATAAGGCCCATATCTTTTCCCGGGGGTGCTCGGAACCCCTTCCGGTGACCCGATAAGTACCCGATACCGCCCGGCACTTTCGGTGTCCGAATACTGTCGTCCTATACATCAATCTTTACCTCTCGGCAACTTCGAGACTCCTCGTCATGTCCGTGATCTCATCCTGGACTTCGAACATCATTCGGTCACCAAATCACATAACTCATTAAATACTAAATCATCGTCCAACGTTAACGTGCGGACCCTACAGGTTCGAGAACTATGTAGACAAGACCGAGACACCTCTCCAGTCAATAACCAATAGAAGAACCTGGATGCCCATATTGGCTCCTACATACTTTACGAAGATCTTTATCGGTCAAACCATTATGACAACATACGTAATTCCCTTTGTTCATCGGTATGTTACTTGCCCGAGATTTGACTGTCGGTATCTTCATACCTATTTCAATCTCGTTACCGGCAAGTCTGTTTACTCATTCCTTAATACATCACCTAGTGATTAACTCCTTAGTCGTTTGCTTTCAAGCTTATGATGTGTATTACCGAGAGGGCCCAGAGATACCTCTCCGATACTCGGAGTGACAAATCCTAATCTCGATATATGCCAACTCAACAAAGACCTTCAGAGATACCTGTAGAGCATCTTTATAATCACCCAGTAATGTTGTGATGTTTGATAACACGCAAGGCATTCCTCCAGTATCTGGGAGTTGCATAATCTCATAGTCGAAGGAATAGGTATTTGACATGAAGAAAGCTATAGCAATAAAACTGAACGATCATTATGCTAAGCTAACGGATGGGTCTTGTCCATCGCATCATTCTCGTAATGATGTGATCCTGTTATCAAATGATAACTCATGTCCATGGTTAGGAAACCTTAGCCATCTTTGATCAACGAGCTAGTCTAGTAGAGGCTCACTAGGGACACGTTGTTTGCTTATGTATTCACATAGGTATTAAGGTTTCTAATCAATACGATTCTAGCATGAATAATAAACCTTTATCATGAATAAGGAATATAAAATAACAACTTTATTATTGCCTCTAGGGCATATTTCCTTCACCTTCCGTCCTGGGCGGACCAGGGACGCACCTGCATGACATTGTTTGGGCCGTCCATGATGGAAAAAATTGTGGTAGAAGTGAGGGCGAGGAAAATATCAGGGAGTTCCGGGTTACGGTGGGTGGTCGGGGCCGAGCGATTCATTGTGGTTTGCGTGTTTCACTCGTGTACGTGCGTGTGTGCGAGTCGTTGGCTAACTGAACCCGAGCGATCGCACTAGATACGTTACTGAACCTGAGCGGTCCATCCCTTGGCTGTTAACTGAACCCACGCGATTCCTTCTCTGTTCCTGCTAACTGAACCTGAGCAATTGATTACTGCTACTGCTTACTCAAGCCGATCGAGCCCCCGTGCGAGACATAGCCAGCCGGTGTTGGGTTGCCTCTTGATGAACGGCGACTGTTGCTACCGTGCATGCAGTACGTAGAACGAGTTGAGACGTGGTGAGTCGAGCCGGTTGGTTGGCTGTGGATGAACAGTTCCCGGTGGGGGTTGGATGAACAGGACCCCGTGGTAGTAGGTTGTTGCCGCTGGATGACAGGACCACGAGGAGGCTGCCGCACCCCATCCGGTTCGGGGTGGACGAACAAGACCCCATGGAGGCTCTATGAATAGTAGCCGGTGGAGGCTGGAGGACGACGATGGATGAACAGTACCCCGTGGAGGCTGGAGCGAGAGGCAGTTGACGGTGGATGAATAGTAGCCTGTGGAGTCTGATTTTGCGACACCCTACACCCCTCCCGATGAGCAGGACCCCGTTTTGACGGTAGGCGCTCCAACAGAAGTATGTTTCCTCCGTTTTGCGGTAAGCCACACCCCTCCCGATGAACATGACCCTGTTTCGACCATAGGTGCTCGAACAGAAGTATGTTTCCTCTATTTTGCGGTACGCTAAACCCCTCCCGATGAACAGGATCCCGTTTCGACCATAGGCGGTCGAACAAAAGGCCGTTTCCTCTGGTCTGCGGTACGGTGGGCCTCCTTTCGGCTGTTCCGTCCAAGCCGGTTGGCTCCCGATGAACAAGACACAATTTTTCCGTTCCAACCTACCCAGTTGGCTACCGATGAACAGGACACCGTTGTTGTTGTCCGCTACCTCTCCATGTTGTCACGCCCAATATGCAATCCTATTCGAGACGAACTCGAAGGACCCACAAGGATAGAGCCGCATATTAAGACGCTTTGCAAGGTGGATATCATTACATCATACCATTACATAATAGATGGGGATACATACAAAAGGCATACAATACCAGCCCAAATTGTTGTTTTCTTGCCTATTCCAGTGTCTCAAAGGAAAGGAATATCAAACTAAGTCCAAACGGAATGAAACCTTTGGGAGAGTTATTTTTAGGAATCCACGGGACTTGGAGTCCGCGTAAGGGAAACTTCGAGGTCGCCACGAGGCAGGGAGGCGCGCCCACCTCCCCTGGGCACGCCCCCCACCATCATGGGCCCCTCGTGGGTCCCCTAACCGGCTTCTTTTGCCAATATATCTCCATATACCCTAAAAACATCGAGGAACAAAATAGATCGGGAGTTCCGCCGCCGCAAGCCTCTGTAGCCACCAAAAACCTCTCGGGAGCCCGTTCCAGCACCCTGCCGGAGGGGGGATCCATCACCGGTGGCCATCTTCATCATCCCGGCACTCTCCATGACGAGGAGGGAGTAGTTCACCCTCGGGGCTGAGGGTATGTACCAGTAGCTATGTGTTTGATCTCTCTCTCTCTCGTGTTCTCTCTATGGCACGATCTTGATGTATCGCGAGCTTTGCTATTATAGTTGGATCTTATGATGTTTCTCCCCCTCTACTCTCTTGTGATGAATTGAGTTGTCCCTTTGAAGTTATCTTATCGGATTGAGTCTTTAAGGATTTGAGAACACTTGATGTATGTCTTGCCGTGCTTATCTATGGTGACAATAGGATATTCACATGATTGACTTGATGTATATTTGGGTGATCAACTTGCGGGTTCAATGAACTTATGCATAGGGGTTGGCACACGTTTTCGTCTTGACTCTCCGGTAGAAACTTTGGGGCACTCTTTGAAGTTCTTTGTGTTGGATTGAATAGATAAATCTGAGATTGTGTGATGCACATCGTATAATCATGCCCATGGATACTTGAGGTGACATTGGAGTATCTAGGTGACATTAGGGTTTTGGTTGATTTGTGTCTTAAGGTGTTATTCTAGTATGAACTCTATGATAGATTGAACGGAAAGAATAGCTTCGTGTTATTTTACTACAGACTCTTGAATAGATCGAGCGGAAAGGATAACTTTGAGGTGGTTTCGTACCCTACCATAATCTCTTCGTTTGTTCTCCGCTATTAGTGACTTTGGAGTGACTCTTTGTTGCATGTTGAGGGATAGTTATATGATCCAGTTACGTTATTATTGTTGAGAGAACTTGCACTAGTGAAAGTATGAACCCTAGGGCTTGTTTCTTAGCATTGCAATACTATTTACGCTCACTTTTATCATTAGTTACCTTGCTGTTTTTATATTTTCAGATTACAAAAACCTTTATCTACCATCCATATTGCACTCGTATCACCATCTCTTCGCCAAACTAGTGCACCTATACAATTTACCATTGTATTGGGTGTGTTGGGGATTCAAGAGACTCTTTGTTATTTGGTTGCAGGGTTGTTTGAGAGAGACCATCTTCATCCTATGCCTCCTACTGATTGATAAACCTTAGGTCATCCACTTGAGGGAAATTTGCTACTGTCCTACAAACCGCTGCACTTGGAGTCCCAACAACGTCTACAAGAAGAAGGTTGTGTAGTAGACATCAAGCTCTTTTCTGGCGCCGTTGCCGGGGAGGTTAGTGCTTGAAGGTATATCTTTAGATCTTGCAATTGAATCTTTTAGTTTCTTGTTTATCACTAGTTTAGTTTAGAAAAGAAAACTACAAAAAATGGAATTGAGTTTGCCTCATATGCTTCATCTTTTTAATATCTTTCGTGAGAATGATGGAAAGGAAAATTGTGCTCAAGTGCTAGAAGAAGAAGTCTATAAAATGTTTGGCACTAAATCTTTGTATGATGAGCATGATTGCAATGTTGTTAGTATGAATTCTTTGAATATCCATGATGCTACTGATATGCAAAGCCACAAGCTTGGGGAAGCTATGTTTGATGAAGATGATATCTTTTATCCCCCAAGTTTTGATGAGCAAATTTATTATGATGAAAGCATGACTCCTATTTATGATGATTATTGTGATGATACGTATGCCATCAAGAATAAATTTGCGTATGTGGAGAGTAATAAAAATTATATGCTTGTGGATCATGAAAAGAATGCTTTATGTGATAGTTATATTATTGAATTCATTCATGATGCTACTGAAAATTATTATGAGGGAGGAACATATGCTTGTAGGAATTGCAATAATATAAGTTTCCTCTCTATGTATTGAAAATCTTGAAGTTATGCTAGTTGATTATTGTTCCCATAATTTGTTTGCTCACAAAATGCTTATGCATAGGAAGTGGGTTAGACTAAAATATGCTAGTCATATGCTTCATGAGCTCCCGTTATGTTTCAAATTTTTATCTTTTATGTGAGCATCATTGTCATCATCATGCCTAGCTAGAAAGGCATTAAAGAAAAGCGCTTGTTGGGAGACAACCCAATATTTATCTTTACTGTTTTTGTGTGTTCACATGATTATGCTACTGTAGTAAGCATGTTTTATAGCTTTTGTTTCAATAAAGTGCCAAGTAAGACCTTTAGGATAGCTTACGGTGATAGTTGTGTTGATCCTGCTGTAAATCAGAAACTTTTGCACCCAGTAAATTAATTTTGATAATTCACATAAACGTTATTTTGATCTAATTATTTTTGCTCTGGATTGGTACACAAATTTCTTAGGACTTCCTAATTTGGTAGGATTTTTGGAGTTCCATAAGTATATGTTTGATACAGATTACTACAGACTGTTCTGTTTTTGACAGATTCTGTTTTCTATGTATTGTTTGCTTATTTTGATGAATCTATGAGTAGTATCGGAGGGTATGAACCATAGAGAAGTTGGAATACAGTAGATATTACACCAATATGAATTTAGAATGAGTTCATTACAGTACCTAAGTGGTTGTTTTATTTTCTTATACTAACTGAGCTTACGAGTTTTCTGTTGAGTTTTGTGTTGTGAAGTTTTCAAGTTTTGGGTAAAGATTCGATGGACTATGGAATAAGGAGTGGCAAGAGCCTAAGCTTGGGGATGCCCAAGGCACCCCAAGGTAATATTCAAGGAAAACCAAGAGCCTAATCTTGGGGATGCCCCGGATGGCATCCCTTCTTTCGTCTTCGTTCATCGGTAACTTTACTTGGAGCTATATTTTTATTCACCACATGATATGTGTTTTGATTGGAGCGTCATGTTATTTTATTTTGTTTTGCTTGCTGTTTTAAGAAAATACCAAGATCTGAAATTCTCAAATGAGAGAGAGTCTTCATATAGCTACATAATTATCTAACTACTCACTGATCTTCACTTATATCTTTTTGGAGTAGTTTGCCATTTACTCATGTGCTTCACTTATATCCTATGAGTAAATGGTTGAATGAGTTGAATGTCATTAATCTGAAATTATATATGTTTCATATGCTTACCCCGTTGGGAGTAATGACTTCACATCTAAGAAGTAGAGGTGGTAAATTTATTGAAAGTTAGCAAACATTGTATTGGTCATTTGAACAATTCATGAAAGAGTATTGAAGGAAGAGAGATTTCACATATAAATATACTATCTTAGACATCTTCTATGATTGTGAGCCCCATTAATTATTTTCAAACCTGAGCAAATTAGTTGAAGTTGGACAAGGAAGACAACGTAATGAGTTATGTTTGGGTGTATTTGTATAGAAGTTATATTGTTATAGATCCTCCAACATGTGGTGCTTGCTTTTTAGAATCCTTTGCTAGCCAAAATATCTGTACTAAGCGGGAATACTACTTGTGCATCCAAATTCCTTGAAACAAGTTTCTTCCATGAGTGTCCACCATACCTACCTATATGCGGTATTTACATGCTGTTCCAAGTAAATTTGCATGTGACAAACTCTAAACTTTCAAATAATAATCTGTTTTTGTCGGCGTTCTGGGAACGGGGGTCCCCAGACTTGCCTTCCTGCGGCCTGCGGCGTGGCTCAATGGGTGGCCCAGTACGGCCCGTCTACATCAACACAAGCTCAAAACCCTCACGAGGGGCCAAGCCTCACGGGGCGGAAGACGCAAGGCTTCCTCAGGGACGTCCTCATTAGGAAGGCTCGCGAGGAGGCAGAGAGATCAAGGAAAGGATACCTCGCGAGGTGCCCATGACGCAAGCCATGACGATCGAGACTAGGCGGGCGCCAGCCTGCGCAGTGTCCTTACTTCCTCTTTGGTGCAAAGGGGGCAAGCGCAGGCGCGGAGTAGCGAGGTATCAAGCAAAGGTTACCATATCGGTGCAACGAGACCAAGACCAGCAAAGCGGCAGGATGGAGGTCACGGTGGAGCCCAAGACGGCGTCATCGCGAGTGCCTTTGGCAGTCGAAGACCAACTTTAGTCAGGATAACTAGTACTAGTTATTCCCCTTCAAAATGGCCATTGTTCGCTCCCTTCCCGCTCAATATTTGGGAACAGGACCAGGGCCCCTATAAATAGAGATAGCCACCACCATAGGAGGGAAGATCTCATCTCATCCAGAGCTGATCAAATCCACCCAAGTAGAACACCGCACCAGCTCAAGAACACCCCTCGCGAGGCTGTTCTTCCTCTGTACTGTTCATCATCAGCCTAGAGGCAATCCACCACACCACACACTAGAGTAGGGTATTACACCACAACGGTGGCCCGAACTAGTATAAACCTTGTGTCCCTCGTGTTGTTCATCGTGTAGCTTAGATTCACGGTGAGGCGTTGGGGCGTGGATCGGTAGGGAGAAGATCTTCGTGCGCACCCCAGAGTTTGAACCTTAAGTCTTTTGCCGGAACCCGATATCCGACAGTTTTGTATGCCCGAATCACTCACGTAGCGACTAGAGGCTGTCAGTATCTTCCATGCTGGGTGGGTTATTCTCACGATGAGTGGACTCCTCTCATCATTCACGAGAAAAATGGCTGGTAACCGGGATGCCCTGTCCCATGATCAAAAGATCAAAATCAAATCAAAAAAATAATTGCAAACAAAACTTCCCCAGGATTGATGTTAGTTGGAGGCACCCGTTGTTTCGGGCAAGCAATGGATTGATGATTGTTGGTGGAGGGGGAGTAAAAACTTTACCATTCTGTTTGGGGACCGCCTATAATGTATGTAGTATGGAAGATATTGGGAACTCTTGGTTGTTATGTTGACAATGAAAGCATACCTCTCAAAATTATTTTCATCTCTATTTCAAAATCGAGCTCTGGCACCTCTGAAAATCCCTGCTTCCCTCTGTGAAGGTCCTATCTTTTACTTTTATGCAAGAGTCAGTAGTATTCCTTCTCATTCCTACCTACTCTTTAGTTGGCAAGCATCGTGTGCTGGGGAAAGATGTAAGCATATATGGCCATGCAAATATTTTTGATCATGAATTACTATTGTTGACAATTATCTATATGATAAGTGAGTTGGGAAGCGAAACATTGAGCCCCGATCTTTCTCTGTGTTCGATCGATGCTATTTGTTATAAAAATATTCTTTGAGTGGTAGCAATCATGGAAGACTATATGATAGTTGAGTATGTGGAGTTTGCTAAATCAAAGCTCTGACATAGACCGTTCCTGAAAATAAGATGAATTGTAATTGTTTGATGACTGAGAATGAAGTTTATTAGTTTTCAGGCAAGTTTATGGTCTATGCTTTAACATGTGAATAGCTTGTTACTTGATCTTGGGAGTTTTATGAGATGAACTATTGTTATGACATATAATCATGCTAGAAAAGGTGATTGAAATTATCATTGATCAAACTTGTGTACCTGCTAGCATTCACACTTCATAAATTCTTTCTTTTATCATTTACCTACTCGAGGACGAGCAGGAATTAAGCTTGGGGATGATGATATGTCTGCAACGTATCTATAATTTATGAAACATTCATGCTATTATATTATCTGTTTTGGATGTTTATGGTATTTATTATACACTTTTATATTATTATTGGGACTAACCTATTAACCGGAGGCCCAGCCCAAATTGTTGTTTTCTCGCCTATTTCAGTGTCTCGAAGGAAAGGAATAGCAAACAGAGTCCGAACGGAATGAAACCTTCGGGCGAGTTATTTTTGGAAAGGAAGCAATCCAGGGGACTTGGAGTGCTTGTAAGGGAAGCTTCGAGGTGGCCACGAGGCAGGGAGGCGCGCCCACCTCCCCTGGGCACGCCCCCACCCTTGTGGTCCCCTCGTGGGTCCCCTGACCGACTTCTTTTGCCTATATATCTCCATATACCCAGAAACTTCGAGGAACATAATAGATCGGGAGTTCCACCGCCGCAAGCCTCTGTAGCCACCAAAACCCTCTCGGGAACCCGTTCCGGCACCCTGCCAGAGGGGGGATCCCTCACCGGTGGCCATCTTTATCATCCCGGCACCCTCCATGACAAGGAGGGAGTAGTTCACCCTCGGGGCTGAGAGTATGTACCACTAGCTATGTGTTTGATCTCTCTCTCTCTCTCTTGTGTTCTCTCTATGGCACGATCTTGATGTATCACGAGCTTTGCTATTATAGTTGGATCTTATGATGTTTCTCCCCCTCTACTCTCTTGTGATGAATTGAGTTTTCCCTTTGAAGTTATCTTATCGGATTGACTCTTTAAGGATTTGAGAACACTTGATGTATGTCTTGCCGTGCTTATTTGTGGTGACAATGGGATATTCACGTGATTGACTTGATGTATGTTTTGGTGATCAAGTTGTGGGTTCAATGAACTTATGCATAGGGGTTGGCACACGTTTTCGTCTTGACTCTCCGGTAGAAACTTTGGGGCACTCTTTGAAGTTCTTTGTGTTGATTTGAATAGATGAATCTGAGATTGTGTGATGCATATCGTATAATCATGTCCATGGATACTTGAGGTGACACTGGAGTATCTAGGTGACATTAGGGTTTTGGTTGATTTGTGTCTTAAGGTGTTATTCTAGTACGAACTCTATGATAGATTGAACGGAAAGAATAGCTTGGTATTATTTTACTACAGACTCTTGAATAGATTGAGCAGAAAGGATAACTTTGAGGTGGTTTCGTACCCTACCATAATCTCTTCGTTTGTTCTTCGCTATTAGTGACTTTGGAGTGACTCTTTGTTGCATGTTGAGGGATAGTTATATGATCCAGTTATGTTATTATTGTTGAGAGAACTTGCTCTAGTAAAAGTATGAACCCTAGGCCTTGTTTCTTAGCATTGCAATACTGTTTATGCTCACTTTTATAATTAGTTACCTTGTTGTTTTTATATTTTCAGATTACAAAAACCTTTATCTAGCATCCATATTGCACTTGTATCACCATCTCTTCGCCGAACTAGTGCACCTATACAATTTACCATTGTATTGGGTGTGTTGGGGACACAAGAGACTCTTTGTCATTTGGTTGCAGGGCTGTTTGAGAGAGAGCATCTTCATCCTACGCCTCCTACGGATTGATAAACCTTAGGTCATCCACTTGAGGGAAATTTGCTACTGTCCTACAAACCTCTGCACTTGGAGGCCCAACAACGTCTACAAGAAGAAGGTTGTGTAGTAGACATCAGTCACCACCGTCGTATTGTTTCATGGCTTCTGCTCTTTGTTCAACGTAATATTCCCCCTTACCGAACCACAAGGGGCTCAAGGCCCCATAGGTAATCGTGTTCCATCACAACATCTTTGGCACGCCAGGTAGGGTTAGGCACTTGTGCGAATCCGAGGTTGTGAATAATGCGTCAATCTTCACCATCATCTCCTTCATCCTTTGCGTCATTATCGATGGCACCCAAGAAGAAACCAAGTGCAACGGATCATCCTTCCAGCTCGAAGGCCCTCTCGCATGCAGCTGCTGATGCTGTAGGTGTCGCATCGGCGTTGGGAGAGGCGGGTACCGTGGGTGACATGACCAGTGCATGCGGTGCTGTCATTGTACCTCCTGTGGCCGAAGCTAGAGCGAAAGATGCTGGGGGAGGGAAACATCAACAACATCCCGATGGCCATGTTCCACCGGACGCGGGCAGGGAGAACGTTGAGTCTCCACTCCCCCGTCGCGCTAATGGGCGCAGCCGCAGCGACAACGCCCGCTCTGGTGTGAGCCGTGACCCCCTAGCTGCCCCTGTTACGGGTACGGCTGCGGGGCACACGCCTTGCCTGGGGCAGAACAACCAAGACGGAGTGCCGAACGAGGTCGTCGACCCTCAGGCGCACCCTACTCACCACTGAACTGTCGTAGAGGCCGGTTCGCAGTGGCGAGAACGCGGTGCTGCCCTTGCTGGTACTACCAGGAGTCAAGCGACGCCGTGGTCTACCTCGTCATCGATGTCAAGCACTGCTTCGGAAGCCAGGGCGCGGGCCCAACTCCTGCTAAGATTCCCGCCAACGGCTGATCAAATGGGTGAATGGAGAGCCACCATCGAGAGTTTGATTGGCTTCACTGAATCCAAAAAATACCAGCAGGCGGGGTCACCATAGCACCAACAAACAACAACCACATCCCGGACTGCTGGCCGCGTCCTAGTGGCCACGCTAGATGTTCAGCCATTCCACGACAGAAATCCCAGGGGCAGCTACTAGGGCAACACGACCATGGGCCTAACGAAGCATCGATGGCCTCTTCCGACCCACGGGCCTGTCGAGATCAGTGAGAGGATATTCGAAATATCCTGAACCACTGCTATGTTGCTAAGCTCGAGAACAATCTTGCTTTCAAGGCAAGACGATGTGATCAAATAAGCAAGGGGTTGACAAAATCCTAACTCATTGATCGATGAGTGAACTAGGGAGAATGGAATATATAGCACATTCAATCTTAGAATATGGATTCAATAACCAACACGCTAAGAATGAAATTATTGTCCATTAACTACCAAGCAACAAGGTTGCTAGGAGTATTGATTCCACACATCACGGTTCATTTGTCAGCATTCGGTTACAACAACACGAAGACCGAGAAAGAAATGATGATGGCGAGAAGTATCACTACATCAAGAATTCATAAGAAGTTGTGCAATTCTCATGATAATCCTGACATAAAGGGGGTAATACTCTAGGGTAGAACAGAACAAAACCTGGATTGCATTTTGATCTGCGGAATACAACTGCTTTGACCCAATCCTGGATATGGATGAGGCACTAGAGTTTGTTTCTCCTAGTCATTCTAGAATAGAATGGATTGATGGACCACAAGAATAATAGGCATCGATAAACGAATGCAAGACTTACTCTTGACTATCAGCTAATAGATGAGGGTCAGAATACAACTTAGGAGGAACAGCTCAAAGGAACACACGATTTTTTGAGTTGTCGATGCATATATTAGTATGTCCAACAACTTCAACATATTTCTTCCAGATAACCGATGCAGCGAGGTTGGACTGACAGAGTCACAACTATAACGGAGAACTCATCAAGAGCACTCTTATTATGATCTTTTGGTTCAAGAACTTCTGCCATAAGCAGTTCATGGTATTTCGAAGAAGGAAAAACCACATACCTCGAGGACTATCGCAAATGTTACTAATATCCTAAAGGAACGACCAAACACTATCAACAGGAGGTAGGCGGGTGAATCTTTGGCTGAAGAACCCAGGAATGGAATACCTACAAACTAATAACATCACGGGATGCTTTCCAGAATGATGGCCAGAATCATCACAGTAGAAACGCCAAACATGTCTAGATTACTAAGTGGTCTCTAAGATACCCTAGTTTCATAATAATAGCTTCAACATCTACGTCGAGGCATTGGAGTACCTAACACCCCGATTAGTGTGCTCAATCTGGCCCAAAAGAACATAGGGAACATGGAGGAAAAAATTGCAAGTGCGTCAGATTATTTAGAAACCTGGGATGACTCGGACAACATAACAATTGTAAATGCTCAAAAAGATTTGAGACATCCTATAAATGGTGGCATAACCACTCAACATCGCAATATCAAGGTTCCGAGATCAACGGTCAACATACGGAAGTAGTAAGAATTGAACTAAGGCTTGAATCCATCCATCCTATAAGTCTATGGATTAGTAACACGTGATCCTAATAGAAAGCTGAGAAGCCTAGTTCTTAGTCCCCGTAGAAGAGAAGAGGATGATTTGGATCAGAAGGTCATAAGGTAAAGGAGTAAAAAACAACTTTATGTTCCCTTCCACAATTGATTCCCTTATATAACTAAAGCATTTCTAGACTCGACTTCGACCAGATTGGCTTAGTAATCCTATAGGTAGTCTGGCTCTTATACCAAAGCTGTCAGGACCCCAATCGTAAGTCACACCGATCTAGCATGTAACACATCATATCACTTTGCAGCCTCACGCACGTTACTCCCACAGGTGCCACCTTACCTGGCCCGGGACCGTTTGCACCCTTTGGCTCACGTATATGATAGTGTTGCTAGCATCCACATGATAGAGAACCTGGGCCGGCATGACTAGTCATAAACCCAAGGTGGCACTAACTTAGAGGGACAAGCATACATTACCCGGCAATGCACGTGACGGTCATCAACTTATGAACCCAAGTCGTAGCAAGCTACAAGGACTTAAATAAATTGGTGTGACCTTGAAGACTTGGATATTCATGCGAGGATTATGAAGCATGAAGACTTTTGTTTTCGAAGTTTCATTTTCTCTTTCTTGAGTCATAGGAAATACCATACTATTAAAGGGGATCGAGGTAATACTAAGGAAAGTGATTTTCTAGATGATGCGCAACTCAAAATCCTACACCTACCCAATCCTTTCGAGTGAATCCATTGGAAATCTCATATCAGTTCAGTCAATTTCTTCAATGAAAGAGACGAAGATCTTCTGGTCTCTGAAGAATTTGTTCTAACTGAGAGTTAGGAATTCACCAGTGCAGATTGCCTACACAGTGAGGAACATGATAGCCCCGAGGACTTTGAACCTTAAATATCCGAACGTTGCTGTGCTATGCGCCAGCTGTCCCAAAATATCTACCCACCTAACGGTCATATCATTGAAGGGCTTTTATGTCTTATCATGTAGGGCTGCTCCCAAGGCTATAAATAGCTGCCCCTACAACCATTAGCTGGTTGGCTCTCCGGGAGAAACTGACACTTGTCACTGAGAGCATCCCATCCTCCGAGGACTCTGAGCGAAAATCATCAAGTGAGGAAAAACCCAAAACCCAAACACCTACAACCCAAAGTGATTGAGCATCACTAAAGAGATTGTTCCTGTGTGGAACTGATGCTTGTTACCTATGAGGACTATGTATCCTCCAGATGGTTAGGCGTCATGGTCTGAGCATCCAAGAGGAATTGTGGATCGCCGAGTGACCAAGTCTGTGAAGGTTTGGAAGTCACCTGAAGACTTACCACAAGTAATTCGGCGAGGTCTATGACTTTAGCTCAAGGAGAATACAGTGAGGAATATGTGTCCGGGACTGTGTGTCCTCAGGTTTAAATACCCAACCTCTCCAACTAGACGTACAACTATCACAGTAGTTGGAACTGCTCTACCAAATCATTGTCTTCTACAAGCCAACTGGTTCTATTTCCTCAACCCTTTCATTTCATCATTCATGTGTTGATGAACCTGATCATTACTGTTCAAAGACTTTGGCTGAAGACTTTCTCTATTTCCTCAATCCTATTTCTTCAATCACTTAGCCTTCAGCCTGCTTATCATGTTTTCACGCTATCTGTACTTTGTGTTTGTTTTCATTTCATCATGATGACTTGCTGTTGCTCTATTATGCTTATACCTGAGTACTTATTCCATTGCTAGTGTGTCGTTGCTTAGGAATTTCTTCACTCAGAAATTCCTCAGTGACGAATTTGTAAAAAACACCTATATTCAGCCCCCTCTAGTTGATATAACGCACTTTCAATTGGTATCAGAGCAAGGTACTCCCTTGTTATGTGTGATGTTGGTTTATCTCCCCCTTTTTGGTGATTGATGACAAATAAGTTAAGTTTTCAACGGGGATAAACATACCAATTGAAAGTGCTAAAAATTGAGGATTTTGATAGCAAGACATAGAAGAACTCCCCCTGAAGATGTGCATATTTGAGGAATTTGCTTTGAATAGCAAATGCACATTGTAGAGTAATATCATGGAGATCTCCCCGTATATCTTGTAATTCATACACGCATTTGACATATAATATGAAGAATTTGAAATGCATGATGAAATATGGTGTCAGACGAAATTCAGCATGTGTGCACTAAAGTACTTGAGGAAATAAGCCTGTAGAAAGCAGTCAAAATATCAGACCACCATAGGACTTAAGTTTACAACTCGGCGAAGAAAACACTTCAGAAGAACAAGAGTTGTAACTTAACCCAAAAAACGCCCATGTAATAGACCCACTTGAAGACTAACTCAAGTTTCTCCCCCTTTGTGATCAAATGACCAAAAGGGACGAAAAATGAGGACTAAAGCCCCTGAAGAATATCGTCATGATGTCAATGGATGAGCACCAGCATTGTTGGGGTCGTCCGTTGACGTAGGGCCTGCCGCAGTATCGTCCAAATCTTTAGCTTCGTCTGTTTCGCGCAATGAAGAATATGAACTGACAACCAACTGAGGAACTTTGACCTTCTTGAATTTCTTCGATGGTGGCTGAGACCAGTCAAAGTCCTATTGGAAGTCCATCTCCTTGAGTTCATCATTAGTGTATAGATGCGAAAGGATAGCGCATGTGTGGTCGAAGACTTGATGCAGATAATGGTGATTCTTCTTCACAGTGTTTTGAGTAACAATCATGTTTTGAATAATTGCACCAAACTAACACTTGCCCCACTTGTGATTTCTATCCACTTTCTGATGAAGACTGAGGAGAAGCTCACGATCAGTCATCACACGCGGAGCAGTGGCTTGAGGATTTTGCTTTTAAGCATTTGCGGCAGTGTCATGTGTGGCAGAGTCATCATTGGTCGAGTAGGATGCAACTTTGCGAAATTGACCATCCAGAGGGCGAGTGCCTTCATTAATGACCGCATCCTTGCCCTTCTCATCAGCTGAGGAAATAGTCCGTTTGAGGACTTCAATTGGGGGCAAATAGCTGAGATGATTCTAAAAGTCAGCCTTGTAATTAATTGAAGACCTTGATCTGATGAATTTCATGATCCAGGGAGCGTAAGGCTTCTACTCAAAAGGTGACAGTGCAACATTGGCAAATTCCTCATGAAGAAATCATGGTAGTTGATAGGAATACCATGCATGATATTGAAAAGCAGATTCTTCATTATGCCAACAACCTCTTCTTCATCAGAGTTGTGGCCCTTGATTAGACTAAGGGTTTTGGTTAAAATGTGATAAATGGCTCTTGGCACATAGAGAAAATCCTTGACGAGGAATGTGGTCCTTGGAGCTTGGCCAGCCTTCAAAGGCTTCGTCAGTACTTGCATCAGATGATTTGAAAGTTCAGGTTCCTCATAAAGTTTCAGAGAGCCTTCAGTGGGAGGACTGACTGGCATGGCATGAAGCAATTCAGAGGCTAGAGCTTTGTAGTGAGTATTTTTAGTCATCCAGTCTAGTACCCATGAATTGACATCTTCAACATTTCCAGTGATGTGTAGCATGGCAAAGAATTGAAGAATGAGTTCTTCATTCCAATCGCAGATGTCGGTGCAGAAGTTGAGCAACCCAACGTCATGAAGAACACCAGGGACTGGGGGAAGCATGGAAGAGACTCCATATCCACATGAGGAAGTTGCTCATGGTCAAAAACTTTGTCCTTATCAAACAACAATTAGGAAAAGAAATTGATCTAGGTGGCAGTCCAAAAACTCTTGCGGCGAAGTCAAGCAGAGTCGTATGGATTGTAGTCAGAGAAGAAATGATGCTCAACAAAGAAGTCATCAGCCTTGAACTTCTTCTTCTTGGTGTGAGGATTCTGTTGCTTGGGCTGAAGATTTGTAGTGGAAGTCTTCACAGTCTCTTGTTGCATAGCCTCGGAAGCCACAGGCTGAGAAATTTCAGGAGCAATTTTCTCAGAAGTAGCCTTGGCCTCCATTTCTTCAGCAATAGTGGCTGGAACTTCTTCCGAAATAGAGAGAAGTGAAGCTTGACGTTCTTCAGAACCCGTATGAATTTCTTTAGTTTGTGCAGGGGACTGAGGAATTTGCTGCATAGGAGTGGTCAGAGGATAATTAGGATGGTGCCTTTCCCAATAATCATCATTCAGAACAGGAGTCGTAGACCCAATGTCCACATCCTCATCTTCCGCATCAATTTCTTCAACGCCTACCTCTTCAGCAGTGAACTGAGGCACGAGCGATGATACCTGTAGAGGTGAAGGGATTGCATCCACTTCAATTTTTTCATCCAACTGCTCTAACGTACCAGTAGAGGGATTCTCTTCTTCAATGCCATCGAGTAGGACATATTCCTCACCAAAGGGAACAATATCCTTTGATGGCATGACTAAAAGAGGAACAACATCAATCGGGTTGGCGAATGAGCTTGTCAAAGTCTTCATTTTCTTCAGAGCTGAAGACTCTGAGGTATCAGATGATTTCCTTTTCTTCACATGTGTCCTTTCTGCAGCCTTTGTCTTCTTCACTTCTCATGCAGAAGGAAGGTTGATGCTTTTCATCTGTGATGACTTTGCAGGAGGAGCAGATGAAAGAGGCACAACTTCTTCAGGTGCAACTGATGCAGTTGTCCTAGTAGGTTTAGTTTCTTCAGACACATTAGCAGATTCTCCAGCTGGCCTGGGTCGATCTTCAGGCGCAACATTGATGGTTGCCCTGGCAGTTTCATCAGGAGCTAGAATTTCTTCCGCAGCCCTGGCACTCTCAGTATCATCAACATCCTGATTTT
Organism: Triticum dicoccoides; assembly: GCF_002162155.2. Classification (NCBI taxonomy): domain Eukaryota; kingdom Viridiplantae; phylum Streptophyta; class Magnoliopsida; order Poales; family Poaceae; genus Triticum; species Triticum dicoccoides. The sequence continues at coordinate 339,954,312 of NC_041391.1, read as the reverse complement.
CATTAGCCTATGGTAGCATGTTCTTCAGTGGGCTGAGCAGATGCTTCACCCTGAGGAATTTCTTGTTCCGCTTAAGCAGCAACATTGGTCTTGAAGCCTTTCGCCAGTCTGACGAATCTGACTTTGGCACCTAGCCAATCAGCACGGTATGCGTCAAATTCATCACTTAGAGCTTTGATCTAAGTCTGAAGAGTCAAAAGTTCTTCAGGAAACATGTTGATAACATCCTTCTTCAGAAATCGCTCCTTCCTGTACTGAGATTTCTTCACTTGCCTGACCTTATCAAATTTCCATTTTTCTTCAGTGATAAATTTAGTCAGCATATGACTTTCTCCAAGCAAGTGATTTAGTTCTGGAAGCGGTGTGTTGGGATCTTTGTGCCATAGCTCTATGAAGTCGAGGATCTTCTTTAGATGCAGCAAAAGTGGCACAGCACTGCCTTTGGCACTAGCAGCCCGGTGTTGGCGGTCTCTGATGATCTCAGCGAGTTCATCACCATCATCTTCATCACCACTTGATGGAATTTCAAAGGCGACCTGCTTCTTGTGAGGACTTGGCCTTGTGCCGCGTCTAGCTGTAGGATTTTTCTTCAGCAATATTGGAGATGTTGAGGACTGAGGCTGAGCTGAGGAGCTAGCTGAGGCTCCTGAACCAATTGAGATGCCAACAGTCCGTTGGCATGTGGCAAGATGCACAGGTGCTGAGGACTTTGCAGGTGATGCTAAGGATTTTGCAGGAGCGGGAGCTGCACTTGAAGATGTTGCTTGAGCGGTAGGCCATGAGGGATTTGATGAGCTTGGCCATGAGGGCATTGCAACTGAAGAAGGTGGTTTCACAGTAGACTTCTTCGGCATAGCCTTCTTGGGCTTGCTAGCAGAGGCCTTAGCATCAGCAGCAGGAGCAGAATCTTCATTGAATTTCTTCACTGCTTGTTTTGCTACCTTGGCCAATTTTCTTTGGCGCTTGGCCCACTCCTTGGGAAATTCCTCACCTCTTCTAATGCTTGTGGGATCAGCTTCTTGGCGTGGAGGAAACGGAGGTATTGGGCATGGAGTATTTACAACGAATTTCTTCATGTATTTGGGAGTGACATAACAATACTCCCTCCATTCTCTTGCCCATCTACGTTCGATCCGCATAATGCGCACCTTGCGCTAATTTTTGTTCTCCTTGCCATGCTTGGCTTCATCAGGAGTACATTATTCTTCATATATTTCTTCAGGGATTTCGAAGGCACTGTTTGTCTCAGGCCTCTTTCGTCCCTTCTGAGGACGCTTACCATCAGCCATTTTCTTCACCTGAGGATTCTGAACAATAGAGGTCTCTAAAGAGGTATGCAGTTTTTCTTTGAGGAATGTTGCAAATGAGTTAATTTGATGAGAACCTAGAGATTCAGCAGCAGACATGTGTACCTGTGAACAGAGTATAGGTGCAAACAATTTGGAGAAGTCAAATGCGTTCTCAGAATTTTGTTTTAGAAGGAATCAAGTTTGAGGAATTTGACCACTGGAGTCTTGAGGAATTTCACTAAGAGTTCTTGTCTCAGGTTCCAGAGTTGTATGCATTGAAAATCCACACAATTGAGGAATCTTGAAGAAAAACACATCTTAGGGAAACAAATCAATAACAGAAGCAACTTTGGTGTTTAAGGACATGGAAGTTGAAGAATAAACACCTTTTGAAGATTTTGTGGAAATCATCAAATCAACAAGGGCTGTAAAAGTAAATTTCATTTACCCTTGACTAAGAACACGACGAACTGCGAGATGAACAGTAGAAGTTCGTCCACTCGTATCTTCCATGCCCTAACTTGGCGAAGGAATACAGTTACGGCGGCGGCGGAGGAGGTGAAGATTTCCGCGGCCGGCGCGAGTACGATGGCGACGAGGTCGAGGAAGTGAAGCTCTTGCTCACCGGTGACTATGGAATGTAGCGGAGGCGCTAAGTCAGAGGGCTCGAGCGAGGGAGAGAGATCGAGCGGAATAAATGAGCTTGGAGAAAGGGGAGGGGTATTTATAGCCGAAGTGAAAAACCGCTCGTCCAAGGAAATCGGACGAACGTGCCCCTGACCCTTGCTATCCTAGCGACATGTGTCATCCATGTACTGAGAGGTGGAGATTGTGTTAGATCATGGGTGAATAGATTAATCCTGTCATGGGATGCGGAAGGATTTGAGTAGCATAAGCCGAAAAATTAGATATGCAAATTTTAACATTTCGTTCGTGAATTCTCTAGCTCTCAAGGACGCAGTGAAGATTTTGAACGGGTTTCAAACAGAACGCACATGAAGAATTTGTCAACAGACTGGGTTGAGTTTAGCATAGAGGGGGAAAGTGTCCGATCACATTCACTTAGATGAAAAAGCAAATTGAAGAATTAGCAATAAGTGAATGTTGTAGAGGACATGAAAAGCTCCAATATATCTATACATATACACATCTGGGCTATTCTGTTTCGCAAAACAGAATATTATTCTGTTATCCTACTTGAACTGACGAATTGACAGGTTGGACTGACATGGGTTTTCTACATGAATTGATCTTCCTGCGTGTTCGACGGGCGGAAATGGGTGACTCAACGGGGATCTTCCGGGGGTTCTCCAAGGCGGTGTTTCTGGCCATTTGTTGCCAGAGGAGACATGTACGGGGTTCCGCACATGCGCGCGCTCACCTGGTCGTGTTTTCCGATCCCAAGTCACCGGAGGTGACGGTTTGGGCATTTGGCGGCGGATGTGTTGCGGGCGTTGGTGTTTACCATGGTGTTCATAGCCGTCAAATTTACGTCTAGTTTGGTGTTTTGTGTGTTATTTGGATGTGAGAATTATCGTTGTGTTAGAGTTTTTCGCAGATTCTTTCACTTTAATTTTTGATTAGAAGCTCCTGTGTTCTTGGTCATTTTCCATGTCCACCATGCAGATGCGTTCTTGTTTTTCTGATGTTTTATTTTCGAATTGGCCTTGCAGGGAGGGAGATGAGGATTGTGTGAATAGATTTGTGTTGTCAATTTTGTTTCTTCAGTTGTTTCTACCTGGGATTCCCATGTGATGGTGGTTAGCGGAGGTGGTGTATGGTGGCTGAGTGTAGCCTGCGATTTCTTGTAATCTGGTCAAACTATGTAATTAAGTTGCGTGTTTTTCAGTGTTGTTTTGAATTGCTGTCGTATGTGTAGTTGGACTGCTCCGTGTGAAAGTTGTATTTACTGTGCGTTGACATCGGAGTAAGTATTTTCTACTGGCTGCTTACCCATACCTCTGCACTTTGAGTATAAAGCCCGAGCCCTCTGTCACTTTCATTCCACAAGCTGCCACAAAACAAAAGTGATCCTGAGCTGGGAGAGGTCATAGAGGAGGAGGGGGGTGCCGTTCATGTGAGGGTTGCAGTAACGGAGCAGAGGAGGAGGAGGCGCAAGCGCAGGCAGAGGGCACGATGTGCTGCCGAGGAGGAAGTGGAGGCAGAGTTGAACAGACGTCATGTGCACGAGGTGATGGATACTTGCAACTCCAATGAACTGGAGCTTCTTTTCCCAAAGGGCAGGGGAAGGAACCATATTCTGATCATCAGTTGGGCTAGGGCGAGAGCAGCCATGGCTCCACATCCATCGATCAAGGCTAAATGGCGTCGTTTCTTTGATCGTTATGGCTGAAGTACTGATTTTTTTATGTTTCTAAGATTGTGTTGTCAGGGAGTAGATATTTGAATGACTAAATGAATTCAACTGTCTACCTCCGAATGTGTTGTTTTATCTGCATATGTTTGTTGTGTGCACTTTTTGAACTGCTGTTTTATTTGTAGTTGAACTGATTTGCAGTCAAATGTTGCATGGCTTGTATAATAACTATTTCCTACCAGCTGGCTGCCCACCTGTCTATTTATTACTTTTATAATCTGCGAGTCTCCATGGCTATAAGTTGTATCCATCTATGTGTGGTGTCTGGCTCAGTCTCCCCCTCCTTTTTTCTTCTTTCTTCCAGAATTAGATCTAGGTTCCTCCCTCTTATCTCTATTGTTTTCTTCCCTATTCCTGTGTTTTCCATGGAGGATTGTTCATGTGGATGTCTGACAAAGATGGCGTGCATAGTTGACGGCTGTGTGTACGAATCTGGTTTGGAGCTCACCGAGACTCAGCGCCGTGGGCAACTTTTGTGTCTGCTGTACAACAACCATGGGTTTCGTGCACCCTAAGTTTGTCGGCTGACGGTTGGGGACTTGAAGGAATCATGGGTATGTGTTTCTATTCATTTTGTTTTCTTCTTTTTGTTGGTCTCATTTTGAATCCCATGGACCGAATCTGTAGTTTAGTTTTATCAATAGTTTGTCTATTATTCCTGTTTGATTTAGTCAGAATTTAATAGTAGGGATTTGTGTGTGTATTTTTTCATTACTTAACAGTATTTTATCCATTTTTTTATTATCCTTGTTCTATTTTGGTCAGATATTTTTACTGTAGGTGTATTGATCTGTATATTTCTTCAGTTTAGTCATGTCATATGACTAGTTAGTTTGGTGTTTTTGTTTTGGTTCAGATATTTTCTTTTCACTTTGTTATGCAACCGTTCCTAGATCTGTTTAAAAATTCAGTTATGTGAGGTGTTCACTTTGTTTTCTACTCCCATGCCCATTTGTAGAAAACGTCACCTAGAATCAGGATTGTTGCTCCTAGTTCCGGGATACTGAAGATGGAGACTTCAGACAAAAACGAGTATTAGTTGATGGAAGTTGCCTACCACATTGACTTCGATGGTTGCATCAACCTATCTACTGGGTGGAAGGAGTTTGTGTCAGAGTCTGGATTTGAGGATGGTGATGTGGTTATGGTTATGTTCTCCACGGAATATGATTCTCTGACGTTCATAATTTATGTGATGTAGGTTTAAATGTGGCAAACGACGCTGGTTGTCAGATTTATGTGCGTTTGACTATGTTGCAGTATTTTTTTTAAACAATGCATGTGAGATGGTTGAATTCTATGTTATTACCAGATGGTTTGGAATATTTTTTTCGTATGTTATTGTATGCGCTATTTTTTTATGCAATGCATTGTGTTTTGGCTAAAGTAGAACTTTTTTTATATAATTTTTCTAAAATTGGCACAATTTAAAGTTGAACTGATGTACATAGCTTGCAGACGAAACATATACACGCTGATGATGGATGTTCGACCCCTTCGGTTGAGTTTGTTGAACTTGCATGCTTTTAATGGTAGTACTGAACTATTTTTGGATGTCAATGGCAACCGCACTGGTTTGCTTTATAGCATTTTTTCTTACTATTGTCAGGAATTTAGAGCACAAATTATTTTTTTAGTTGAATAGCGATAGTTATAGTATTTTTAAAATGAAAAGAATTTAATCTTATTGCATAGTACATTTTTACTTGAACCTTCTGAATTTTAGTACTTTAAATCTTTAAAATTTTGTTTGTGAAATTTTTGTTACAATCTTCTATGTTGAAGTATGCTTTTATATAGTTATGTTTCAAAAAAAGGTGTTTTTTTGTTTAATTTTCTAATTTTTTTACAACTAACATGTGTTTGAACTTTTCTACATTTTTTAAGAAGAATATTTTATGAGGGTTATTTTTAAATTATATACATTTGTTCCTTTTAATTTGGTTCGTGTGTGATCGGTAGTATTTTGTATTTGTTGTATTAGGTCGTCCCCTGAAGGCATTGTTTTCGGCCCAGATAGGTCGTCCACCCGACGGTGCAGTGTAGAGTGCGCGTGTGGTTTGGGTTTAGTCCCACCTCGCTAGGCGAGGGGCTCTCGACCTGTTTATAAGCGTTGCCGAATCCCACCTATCAAACTCCACTGAATACTTACCTGAGCGCTTATATACGACGCTCGCTCTCTGTCATGACCTGTGGTCCCTTGACAGCAGGCCCTGTGTTGGGGAGATTTACTACGGATTCGCCAACGGTATCGCCGTGGACTCGAGTTCAAGTGTCAACCTGCGCTAGGGCCTGTCTTTCAATGGGCGGTCAATTATTTTTTTTGGTTTTGAATCTAGTACTTGACTCCATCAGTAATTTGGACTTATACTTTCATTGTAGTTCTTGTGAGTTTTGTCGAACTGTACGTTTGACATTGAGTTTTTGACTCTTTTTTTGTTGTTGTGATTATTGTTAAAGGTTTTCTAGTTTAGCATTATAGTACTTTCTGGTAAACTAAGTTGTATCGAGGGTTCATTCAAAGTAGAAATTTTGTGTTTAGGCTGACATTTTTTGAAGGATTTGCAAACCGATGCTTCTTTGTACCTTTTTTATATTAGTAAATCAGTATTGTCCGTTCAATTGTACTTGTATTATCATTCTTTAGTATGTCAGTGAGCAATATAAGCCAGTGCTGATGCTTCTTAACTTTTCTGTTGTAGTACTTGCTATTTTTCTAGCAGCTACATATGGATGAAAAACTAGGACCGCACCGAGGGGCATAGTTATACTGACACATCTTCCTTGTATGGACTTGCCCCATTATCTATTTAGGGGTTGGTGGGTGGGAAACAGAATAACCGCATTGTGCGCCAGGAATGAGCTGTAGCAGGCGACAACTCGGCGTGCCGCGGCGTCACATGCGGAGGCGAGCCCGCAACATGACTTGCCCCATTATCTATCTTAGGGGGGTGTGGGTGGGAAACAGAATAACCGCACTACACCAAGGGGCATAGTTGTACTGACACATCTTCCTTGTATGGACTTGCCCCCATTATC
>NC_041391.1:339945431-339947452 GCF_002162155.2 Triticum dicoccoides | reverse complement strand
ACTGCACCTGTCAAACGAGCGCACTGCCGTGTTAGCGCGAGGCTAAGCCGGGGGGAGGGGGGTCAGGACCCCCCTCCCCCATCCCGACGAGGATGATCCGGGAACGAGCCCTAGTAGGCGACGACACGGCATGACGCGGCGTCGCATGCGGAGCCGAGTCCGAAACATGACTTGCCACATTATCTATATTAGGGGGGTGTGGGTGCGTGGGGTTGGGAAACAGAATAACCGCACTGCACCTGTCAAACGAGCACACTGCCGTGTTAGCGTGAGGCTGGGCTGGGGGAGGGGGTCGGGACCCCCCACCCCCATCCCGGTGAGGCCGAGCAAGGAACGAGCCGTAGCAAGCGACGATGCGGCATGCCGCGGCGTCGCATGCGGAGGCGAGTCCGTAACATGACTTGCCCCATTATCTATCTTAGGGGGGTGTGGGTGTGAAACAGAATAACCACACTGCACCGAGGGGCATAGTTGTACTGACACATCTTCCTTGTATGTACTTGCCCCCTTTATCTATCTTACAAGGGAGTGGGCGGGAAAGAGAATAACCGCACTGCACCAAGGGGCATAGTTGTACACACACATATTCCTTGTATGGACTTGCCCCCCATTGTCTATCTCAGGGGGGTCTGGGTGCATGGGGGTGGGAAACTGAATAACCGCATTGTTCTTGTCAAATGAGCGCATTGCCGCGTTAGCGCGAGGCAGAGCCGGGGCGGAGGCCCATCCTGGCGAGGCAGAGCCAGGAACGAGCCATAGCAGGCGACGACGTGGCGTGTCGCGGCGTCACATGCAGAGGCGAGTCCATAACATGACTTGCCCCATTATCTATCTTTGGGGTGTGTGGGTGCATGGGGGTGGGAAACAGAGTAACCGCACTGCACCGAGGGGCATAGTTGTACTGACACATCTTCCTTGTATGGACTTGCCCCCATTATCTATCTTATGGGGGTGTGGGTGCGTGGGGGTGGGTAACAGAATAAACGCACTGCGCCTGTCAAACGAGCGCACTGATGTGTTAGCGTGAGGCGGAGCCAGGGGAGGGGGTTGGGACCCCCCTCCCCCATCCTGGCGAGGCCGAACCAGGAACGTGCCGTAGCAGGCAGTGGCCCGGTGTGCCGCGGCGTCGCATGCGGAGGCGAGTCTGTAACATGACTTGCCGTATTATCTATCTTAGGGGGTGTGGGCGGGAAACAGAATAACCGCACTGCACCGAGGGGCATAGTTGCACTCACACATCTTCCTTATATGGACTTGCCCGCCATTATCTATCTTAGGGGGGTGTGGGTGCGTGGGGGTGGGAAATAGAATAACCGCACTACACCGAGGGGCATAGTTGTACCGACACATCTTCCTTGTATGGACTTGCCCCCATTATCTATCACAGGGGTGTGTGGGTGGGAAACAGAATAACTGCACTACACCAAGGGGCATAGTTGCACTGACACATCTTCCTTCTATGGACTTGCCCCCATTATCTATCTTAGGGGCATGTGTGTGCGTGGGGGTGGGAAACAGAATAACCGCACTGCGCCTGTCCTACGAGCGCACTGCCGCGTTAGCACCAGGCCGAGCCTGGGGGAAGGGGGGTCAAGATCCCCCCTCCCCCATCCCAGCGAGGCCGAGCCAGGAATGAGCCGTAGCAGACGACAACGTGGCGTGCTGCGGCGTCGCATACAGAGGCGAGTCCATAACATGACTTTCCACATTATCTATCTTAGGGGGGTGTAGGTGTCTGGCATTTGGGAACAGAATAACCGCACTGCTCCGAGAGGCATAGTTGTACTGATACATCTTCCTTGTATGGACTTTCCCCCATTATCTATCTTAGGGGGGGGGTGGGCACGTTGATAACCCACAAGTATAGGGGATCGCAACAGTTTTCGAGGGTAGAGTATTCAACCCAAATTTATTGATTCGACACAAGGGGAGCCACAGAATATTGTCAAGTATTAGCAGCTGAGTTGTCAATTCAACCACACCTGGAAACTTAGTATCTGCAGCAAAGTGTTTAGTAGCAA
>NC_041391.1:339934845-339945018 GCF_002162155.2 Triticum dicoccoides | reverse complement strand
ATACAGAGGCGAGTCCATAACATGACTTTCCACATTATCTATCTTAGGGGGGTGTAGGTGTCTGGCATTTGGGAACAGAATAACCGCACTGCTCCGAGAGGCATAGTTGTACTGATACATCTTCCTTGTATGGACTTTCCCCCATTATCTATCTTAGGGGGGGGGGTGGGCACGTTGATAACCCACAAGTATAGGGGATCGCAACAGTTTTCGAGGGTAGAGTATTCAACCCAAATTTATTGATTCGACACAAGGGGAGCCACAGAATATTGTCAAGTATTAGCAGCTGAGTTGTCAATTCAACCACACCTGGAAACTTAGTATCTGCAGCAAAGTGTTTAGTAGCAAAGTAATATGATAGTGGTGGTAACAGTAACAAAAGTAAAGACAACAAAAGTAATGTTTTTGGTATTTTTGTAGTGACTGTAACAGTAGCAACGGAAAAGTAAATAAGCGAGAACCAGTATATGGAAAACTCGTAGGCACCGGATTAGTGATGGATAATTATGCCAATTGCGGTTCGTCATGTAACAGTCATAACATAGGGTGACACAGAACTAGCTCCAATTCATCAATGTAATGTAGGCATGTATTCCGAATATAGTCATACGTGCTTATGGAAAAGAACTTGCATGACATCTTTTGTCCTACCCTCCCGTGGCAGTGGGGTCCTATTGGAAACTAAGGGATATTAAGGCCTCCTTTTAATAGAGAACCGGAACAAAGCATTAGCACATAGTGAATACATGAACTCCTCAAACTATGGTCATCACCGGGAGTGGTCCCGATTATTGTCACTTCGGGGTTGCCGGATCATAACACATAGTAGGTGACTATAGACTTGCAAGATAGGATTAAGAACTCATATATATTCATGAAAACATAATAGGTTCAGATCTGAAATCATGGCACTCGGGACCTAGTGACAAGCATTAAGCATAGCAAAGTCATAGCAACATCAATCTCAGAACATAGTCGATACTAGGGATCAAACCCTAACAAAACTAACTCGATTACATGATAAAACTCATCCAACCCATCACCGTCCAGCAAGCCTACGATGGAATTACTCACGCACGGTGGTGAGCATCATGAAATTGGTGATGGAGGGTGGTTGATGATGACGACGGCGACGAATCCCCCTCTCCGGAGCCCCGAACGGACTCCAGATCAGCCCTCCTGAGAGAGATTAGGGCTTGGCGGTGGCTCCGTATCGTAAAACGCGATGATTTCTTCTCTCTAATTTTTTATCTCCCGAAAGCCAATATATGGAGTTGGAGTTGGTGTCGGAGGGTCTCCAGGGGGCCCACGAGGTAGGGGGGCGCGCCCAGGAGGGGGGGCACCCTCGTGGACAGGGTGTGGCCCCCTGGTCTTCATCTTTGGCGGGGATTTTTTTTTATTTTTTATAAGACATCCCGTGGAGTTTCAGGTCATTCCGACAACTTTTGTTTTCTGCACATAAAACAACATCACGGCAGTTCTGCTGAAAACAACGTCAGTCCGGGTTAGTTCCATTCAAATCATACAAGTTAGAGTCCAAAACAAGGGCAAAAGTGTTTGGAAAAGTAGATACGACGAAGACGTATCAACTCGCCCAAGCTTAAACCCTTGCTTGTCCTCAAGCAATTCAGTTGACAAACTGAAAGAGAAAAAGAAAAACTTTTACAAACTCTGTTTGCTCTTGTTGTTGTACCTATGTGAAGCCAGCATTCAGGTTTTCAGCAAAGATTATAACTAACCACATTTGCAATAATTCTCAGGTCTCATGTTTACTCATATCAATAACATATTCAGCTAGCAAGCCATAATAATAAATCTCAGATGACAACACTTTGTCAAAATAATCATAATATGATATAACAAGATGGTATCTCGCTAGACCTTTCTGAGACCGCAAAACATAAATGCAGAGCACCTTCAAAGATCAATGACTGACTAGACATTGTAATTCATGGTAAAAGATATCCAATCATAGTCATACCCGATATAAATTAACAGTAATGAATGCAAATAACAGTTGTGCTCTCCAGCTAGTGCTTTTAATAAGAGGGTGATGACTCAACATAAAAGTAAATAGATAAGCCCTTCGCAGAGGGAAGCATGTATTTGTAGAGGTGCCAGAGCTCGGTTTTGAAATAGAGATAAATTATATTTTGAGCGGCATACTTTCATTGTCAACATAACAACTAAGAGATGACGATATCTTCCATGCTAAACAAATTATAGGCGGTTCCCAAATAGAATGGTAAAGTTTATACTCCCCCTCCTCCACAAGCATCAATCCATGGCTTGCTCGAAACAACGAGTGCCTCCAACATTCAATGGGTCCTAGGGGGAGTTTTGTTTGCAATTATTTTGATTTAGTTTGCATAAAGCATGGGACTGGGCATCCCGGTGACCAGCCATTTTCTCGTGAATGAGGAGCGGAGTCCACTCCTCTTAAGAATAACCCGCCTAACACGGAAGATAAGGGCAGCCCTAGTTGATATATGAGCTATTCGAGCATGCAAAACAGAATGTTTATTTGAAGGTTTAGTGTTTGGCACATACAAATTTACTTGGAACGGCAGGTAGATACCGCATATAGGAAGGTATAGTGGACTCATATGTAATAACTTTGGGGTTTAAGGGATTGGATGCACAAGCAGTATTCCCGCTTACTACAAGTGAAGGCTAGCAAAAGACTGGTAAGCGACCAACTAGAGAGCGACAACAGTCATGAACATGCATTAAAATTAATAAACATTGAATACAAGCATGAGTAGGATATAATCCACCATGAACATAAATATCGTGAAAGCTATGTTGATTTGTTCCAACTATATGCGTGAACATGTGCCATGTCAAGTCACTTAAATCATTCAGAGGAGGATACCACCCCATCATACCACATCACAACCATTTTAATAGCATGTTGGCACACAAGGTAAACCATTATAACTCATAGCTAATCAAGCATGGCACGAGCAATTATGATCTCTAATTGTCATTGCAAACATGTTTATTCATAATAAGCCGAATCAAGAACGATGAACTCATCATATTTACAAAAACAAGAGAGGTCAAGTTCATACCATCTTTTCTCATCTCAGTCAGTCCATCATATATTATCATGATTGCCTTTCACTTGCACGACCGAACAATGTGAATAATAATAAGACTGCATGTGCATTGGACTAAGATGGAATCTGCGAGCATTCAATAAACAGGAGAAGACAAGACAATATGGGCTCTTGGTTAAATCAACAATGATGAGCCACTTGCACAATTTAATCATGGTCTTCTCCTACTGACCCCCAAAGAAAAGAAAAGAAATAAAAACTATTTACACGGGAAAGCTCCCAACAAGCAAAAGAAGAACGGGAAATATTTTGGGTTTTCTTTTTAATTACTACAGCAAAGAAATAAACTACTACTAACAATTTTTTTGTTTTCTCTTAAGGTTTATTAAACACACAAGAAGAAAGCAGGAAAAAGAAAATAAACTAGCATGGATATTACAGTGAAAGAGTATGAGCACCGACATCTAGCAATGAGTGTGTGTGAACATGAATGTAATGTCGGTGGGAAATACATACTCCCCCAAGCTTAGGCTTTTGGCCTAAGTTGGTCTATTGCCAGGGATAGCCTGGCGGATACCCGTAGGTGAAGCTGGGGTCATACTGCGATGCAGCGGCTATTGCCTCCTGACCTGTAGCGTGGCGTCGAGCAGTCTCCACTCTCCTCTCGTACTCATCTGCCTCCTCTCTGGTAATAATATATCTTCCTTTTGTCTGAGAATCAAAGAAGGCAGGAGCAGGAAGAGTAATATGGACTACATACCGTTTGTTAAAGACTAGTTGATACTGGAGAGGTGGTTCAGTCCTCTCAACAAACTGGTGGGAAACCATAGAATCAAAATCTAAATAAGTAGGGGGTAACTATGTTTCTTCTTTCTCCTCATGCCTAATAGGTATTTCAAAATATTCAGCTAGGCGTGAAGCATAAATGCCTCCAAAGATGGGGCCCTTAGTACAGTTCAGACTTAACCGTCTAGCAACAATTCCACCCATACTAACAGAGTTATTGTGGTATAAACCATGAAACAAAATAATAATATCAGGAACACTAAGGTTTCCATAATTCCCGCGTCCAACCAAGCAACGACTAGCAAATATGGAAAAGTAGCATAAAACAGGAAAATGTATGCTAGTAATCCTTGCATCAGAAACCTTCCTGGTTTCTCCCACAGTGATAGTGTTAATAAAAGCTTCTACTTTGTTACGGTGTAGTTCATCCAAGGTTCCCTCAAAGGGTATTTTGCAAACCTCGCAAAATTCAGCTAATGGCATCTCCTTAACAACGTCACATAAATGAAACTCTACTGAAGGAGGTGATTTCTTAGGGAAAAAGTTGAAGTTTGGCACAAAAGTATTTGTGAGTAAGAGATATTGATGACGTTGGTCGCGGAGGAAGTCGGTGAGGCCAGCATTCTCAATCAATAAATAGAAATCCTCATAAATCCCGACTCTCCTCAAGAAGTCATCGGAAGGCCATTCACGCGGCCGGACCTTCGCGGTGCGAGGCAAATTAAACTTGGGCTTTTGCTCTTCTTCCTTTTGTTTTTCCTTCGAGCTTCGGCTCGATGAGCCCCTCAAAAGTCTCTTCATTATTTTCTGAAATAATATGAAATTTTTAGTAACTTCAAATAAAAGTGAACCAACTTCAATAAAATTGATAGCAACAACTCCCACAAGTGGCTAGAGCCTATATCAAGCATTAGAACTACTTGGAACCATATAAATTTGACATGCAAGCTGAAGAACAAGGTCATCTATGCAGCACAAATTTGCAATCAATAAAGCACTAGAACAAAAACTAATTGGACCCATGGAGGAGTTACATACCAAGGAACAATCTCCCCAAGCAGTTTTGCGAGAGGTGCTTTGAGCAAGGAGATCAAAAATCACATCAACAGGGGCCGGAACTCGTGCTTGAGTTGGATTTTCGTGTTTGTATGAGGCAGAGGAAGAAGATGGGTGCAGGGATAAGTGGAGGAGGGCCACCGTGGGCCCACAAGGCAGGGGGGTGCGCCCAGGGGGGTAGGGCGCGCCCTCCACCCTCGTGGCCAGGTGGCAGCTCCCCCGGCAGTAATTTTTGCACAGTAAATCCTCAAATATTCCCGAAAAAATCATATTAAATTGGCATGGCATTCTGAGGACTTTTATTTTTGGGATATTTTAATATTGCACGGATAAGTCAGGAAATAGACAGAAAAAAAATACTATTTTACTTTATTTTTACTAAATAACAGAAAATATAAAGAGGGTACAGAAGGTTGTGCTTCTAGTTTCATCCATCTCATGATCATCAAAATGAACCCACTAACAAGGTTGATCAAGTCTTGTTAACAAACTCATTCCAAATAACACGGAACCGAAGAAATTTTGAATAACACTAAGTTACCTAAATGGGGATATGAAAATCCCCAACAATAAGAATATCATACTTTTTCTTGATATTAGGGAGAGGAAATTCAAAACCTCCAAATATAATCGATGGAATTTTTCCAATAGAGTTGATACTATAAACTTGAGGTTGTTTCCTCGGAAAGTGTACCGTGTGCTCATTACCATTAACATGAAAAGTGACATTGCCTTTGTTGCAATCAATAACAGCCCCTGCAGTATTAAGGAAAGGTGTTCCAAGAATAATAGACATACTATCATCCTCGGGAATATCAAGAATAACAAAGTCCTTTAAAATAGTAACGTTCGCAACTACAACAGGCACATCCTCACAAATACCAACAGGTATAGCAGTTGATTTATCAGCCATTTGCAAAGATATTTCAGTAGGTGTCAACTTATTCAAGTCAAGTCTATGATATAAAGAGAGAGGCATAACACAAACACCGGCTGCAAGATCACATAAAGCAGTTTTAACATAATTTCTCTTAATGGAGCATGGTATAGTAGGTACTCCTGGATCTCCAAGTTTCTTTGGTATTCCACCCTTAAAAGTATAATTAGCAAGTATGGTGGAAATTTCACCTTCCAGTATCTTTATTTTATTAGTAATAATATCCTTCATATACTTAGCATAAGGATTTGTTTTGAGCACATCAGTTAATCGCATACGCAAAAGGATGGGTCTAATCATTTCAGCAAAGCGCTTAAAATCCTCATCATCCTTTTTCTTGGATTGTTTCAGAGGAAAAGGCATGGGTTTCTGAACCCATAGTTCTCTTTCTTTACCATGTTTCCTAGAAACAAAGTCTCTTTTATCATAACATTGATTCCTTGATTGTGGGTTATCAAGATCAACAACAGGTTCAACTTCTACATCATTATCATTACTAGGTTGAGCATCATCATGAACATCATCATTAATATTTTCACTAGGTTCATGTTCATTACCAGATTGTGTTTCAGGATCAGACATAGAGATACCATTTGGATTCTCAGGTGGTTCATCAATAGGTTCACTAGAAGTTTGCAAAGTCCTATCATTTTTCTTTTTCTTCCTTTTAGAAGAACTAGGTACATCAATATTATTTCTCTGAGAATCTTGCTCGATTCTCTTAGGGTGGCCTTCAGGATACAAAGGTTCCTGAGTCATTCTACCAGTTCTAGTAGCCACTCTAACATCATAATCATTTTTCTTACTATTCATTTCATCAAGCACTTCTTTCTGAGCTTTAAGTACTTGTTCTACTTGAGTGGTAACCATAGAAGCATGTTTGCTAACAAGTTTAAGTTCACCTCTAATATTAGCCATAAAATCACCCAAGTGTTTAATCATAAAGGTACTCTGTTTTAATTGTCTACCAAAATAAGCATTAAAGTCATCTTGCTTAAACATAAAGTCATCAAACTCATCCAAGCACTGACTAGCAATTTTAGTAGGAGGGACTTCAGCTTTATCATATCTATAGAGAGAATTTACCTTTACTACCTGTGTCGGGATATCGGGATCAGGAGGTTCTTCAGTGAATAAGGAATTGAGATCATATACTTCTTCAACAGGCGGTAAATTAAGACCGTGTATTTCTTCTATAGGAGGTAAATTCTTAACATCTTCAGCTTTAATACCTTTTTCTTTCATAGATTTCTTTGTCTCTTGCATATCTTCGGGACTGAGAAATAGAACACCTCTCTTTTTCGGAGTTGGTTTAGGAATAGGCTCAGTAATTGGCTCCGGAGCTGGCTTAGGAGGTGGCTTGGGAGGTGCCCAATTATTTTCATTTGTCAACATATTATTCAATAGAATTTCATCTTCATTCGGTGTTCTTTCCCTGAAAAGAGAACTAGCACAACTATCCAGGTAATCTGTGGAAGCATCAGTTAGTCCATTATAAAAGATATCAAGTATTTCAGGTTTCTTAAGAGGATGATCAGGCAAATCATTAAGTAACTTGAGAAGCCTCCCCCAAGCTTGTGGGAGACTCTCTTCTTTAATTTGCACAAAGTTGTATATTTCCCTCAAACCAGCTTGTTTCTTATGAGCAGGGAAATATTTAGCTTAGAAGTAATAAATCATATCCTGGGGACTACGCACACAACCAGGATCAAGAGAATTAAACCATATCTTAGCATCACCCTTTAATGAGAACGGAAATATTTTGAGTATATAAAGGTAGCGCGATCTCTCATCATTAGTAAACAGGGCGTCTATATCATTTAACTTAGTAGGATGTGCCACAACAGTTTCAGATTCATAGCCATAGAAAGGATCAGATTCAACCAAAGTAATTATATCTGGATCAATAGAAAATTCATAATAATCCTTATCGGGAACATAGATAGGTGAAGTAGCAAAAGCAGGGTCAGGTTTCATTCTATATCTAAGAGATTCTTTACTCCATTTAACTAGCAGCCTCTTAAGTTCATATCTATCCTGGCAGGCAAAAATAGCTACAGGAGATTCCGCATCAAAAAGATAACCCTCAGGAATAGCAGGCATATTCTCATCATCACTCTCATCATCGTATTCAGATTCAATAATTTCTCTTTCTCTAGACCTAGAAATCTGTTCATCAAGAAATTTACCAAGGGGCACAGTAGTATCAAGCATAGAAGTAGTTTCATCATAAGTATCATGCATAGCAGAAGTGGCATCATCAATAGCATGCGACATATCGGAACGAATAGCAGCAGCAGGTTTAGGTGTCGCTAGCTTACTCATAAAAGAAGGTGAATCAAGTGCAAAGCTAGATGGCAGTTCCTTACCTCCCCTCATAGTTGAGGGATAAATTGTTGTCTTAGCGTCTTTCAAGTTCATCATAGTGTCCAGCAGATATAAATCCCAAATGACTCAAAGAATAGAGATATGCTCCCCGGCAACAGCGCCAGAAAAAGGTCTTGATAACCCACAAGTATAGGGGATCGCAACAGTTTTTGAGGGTAGGGTATTCAACCCAAATTTATTGATTCGACACAAGGGTAGCCAAAGAATATTCTCAAGTATTAGCAGCTGAGTTGTCAATTCAACCACACCTGGAAACTTAGTATCTGCAGCAAAGTGTTTAGTAGAAAAGTAATATGATAGTGGTGGTAAAAGTAACAAAAGTAAAGACAGCAAAAGTAATGTTTTTGGTATTTTTGTAGTGATTGTAACAGTGGCAACGGAAAAGTAAATAAGCGAGAACCAGTATATGCAAAACTCGTAGGCACCGGATTATTGATGGATAATTTTGCCGGATGCGGTTCGTCATTTAACAGTCATAACATAGGGTGACACAGAACTAGCTCCAATTCATCAATGTAATGTAGGCATATATTCCAAATATAGTCATACGTGCTTATGGAAAAGAACTTGCATGCCATCTTTTGTCCTACCCTCCCGTGGCAGCGGGGTCCTATTGGAAACTAAGGGATATTAAGGCCTCCTTTTAATAGAGAACCGGAACAAAGCATTAGCACATAGTGAATACATGAACTCCTCAAACTATGGTCATCACCGGGAGTGGTCCCGATTATTGTCACTTCGAGGTTGCCGGATCATAACACATAGTAGGTGACTATAGACTTGCAAGATAGGATCAAGAACTTGCATATATTCATGAAAACATAATAGGTTCAGATCTGAAACCATGGCACTCGGGCCCTAGTGACAAGCATTAAGCATAGCAAAGTCATAGCAACATCAATCTCAAAACATAGTGGATACTAGGGATCAAACCCTAACAAAACTAACTCGATTACATGATAAATCTCATCGAATCCATCACCGTCCAGCAAGCCTATGATGGAATTACACACGCACGGCGCTGAGCATCATGAAATTGGTGATGGAGGATGGTTGATGATGATGACGATGATGAATCCCCCTCTCTGGAGCCCCGAACGGACTCCAGATCATCCCTCCCGAGAGAGATTAGGGCTTGGCGGCGGCTCCGTATCGTAAAACGCGATGATTTCTTCTCTCTAATTTTTTTCTCCTCGAAAGCCAATATATGGAGTTGGAGTTGGCGTCGGAGTGTCTTCAGGGGGCCCACGAGGTAGGGGGGCGCGCCAAGGAGGGGGGCCCACCCTCGTGGACAAGGTGTGGGCCCCCTGGTCTTCATCTTCGGAGAGGATTTTTTATTATTTTTTATAAGACATCCCGTGGTGTTTCAGGTCATTCCGAGAACTTTTGTTTTCTGCACATAAAACAACATCATGACAGTTTTGCTGAAAATAGCGTCAGTCCGGGTTAGTTCCATTCAAATCATATAAGTTAGAGTCCAAAACAAGGGCAAAAGTGTTTGGAAAAGTAGATACGACGGAGACGTATCACGCGTGGAGCTAGGAAACAGAATAACCGCACTGCGTCTTTCAAATGAGCGCACTATCACGTTCGCGCGAGGCCAAGCCGGGGGGGGGCGGGGGGTTGGGACCCCCTCCCCATCCCGGCAAGGCCAAGCCAGGAACGAGCCGTAGCAGGCGACGACGCGGCGTGCCGCGGCATCGTATGTGGAGGCGAGTGCGTAACATGACTTGCCCCATTATCTATCTTAGGGGGGTGTGGGTGCGTGGGGGTGGGATACAGAATAACCGCACTGCACCGAAAGGCATAGTTGTACCGACATATCTTCCTTGTATGGACTTGCCACCATAAACTATCTTAGGGGGTGTGGGTGCCTGGTGGTGGGAAACAGAATAACCGCACTACACCTGTCAAACAAGCGCACTACCGTGTTAGCGCGAGGCC
>NC_041391.1:339932432-339933188 GCF_002162155.2 Triticum dicoccoides | reverse complement strand
ATCGGGACCCCCCTCCCCATCCCGGCGAGGCCAAGCCAGGAACGAGCCGTAGCAGGCAACGACGCGGCGTGCTGCGGCATCGCATGTGGAGGCGAGTGCGTAACATGACTTGCCCCATTTTCTATCTTACGGGGTGTGGGTGGGAAACACAATAACCGCACTACACCGAGGGGCATAGTTGTACTGACTCATCTTCCTTGTATGGACTTGCCCCTGATTATCTGTCTTAGAGGTGTGGGTGCGTGGGGGTGGGAAACAGAATAACCACACTGCTCCTGTCAAACGAGTGCACTGCCGCGTTAGCGCAAGGCCGAGCTGGTGGGAGGGGGGAAGGACCCCCTCCCCCATCCCGGCAAGGCCGAGCCAGGGACGAGCCAAGAAGGTGACGACGTGGCGTGCTGCGACGTTGCATGCGGAGGTGAGTCTGTAACATGACTTGCCCTATTATCTATCTCAAGGGGGTGTGCGTGCGTGGGGGTGGGAAACAGAATAACCACACTTCACCGAGGAGCATAGGTGTACTGACACATCTTGCTTGTATGGACTTGCCCCCATTATCTGTCTTAGGGGGCTGTGGGTGCGTGTGGGTGGGAAACAGAATAACCGCACTACACCGAGGGTCATAGTTGTACTGACGCATTTTCCTTGTATGGACTTGCCCCCATTATCTATCTTAGGGGGGTCATGGGGGTGGGAAACAAAATAACCGCACTACGCCTGTTAAACGAGCACACTGCCACATTAGCGTGAAGCCGA
>NC_041391.1:339875297-339930741 GCF_002162155.2 Triticum dicoccoides | reverse complement strand
ACATCTTCCTTGTATTGATTTTCCCCCATTATCTATCTTAGGGTCGTGAGGGTGCGTGGGGGAGGGAAACAGAATAACCGCACTGCACAGAGGAGCATAGTTATACTGACACATCTTGCTTGTATGGACTTGCCCCCCATTATATATCTTAGGCGGGTGTGGGTGGGAAACAGAAAAACCACACTACACCGAGGGGCATAGTTGTACTGACACATCTTCCTTGTATGGACTTGCCCCCATTATCTATCTTAGGGGGTGGGGTGGGAAACAGAGTAACCACACTGCGCTTGTCAAACGTGCGCATTGCCGCATTAGAGCGAGATCGAGCCGGGGGGAGGGGGGTCACGACCCCCCTCCCCCTTCCCGGTGAGGCCGAGCCAGGAACAAGTCGTAGCAGGAGATGACACGGCGTGTCGCGGCGTCGCATGTGAAGGCGAGTCCGTAACATGACTTGCCCCATTATCTATCTTAGGGGGGTGTGGGTGCGTGGCGGTGGGATATAGAATAATCGCACTGCACCGGGGGGCATAGTTGTACTGACACATCTTCCTTGTATGGACTTGCCCCCCATTATCTACCTTAGGGGGGTGCGTGGGGGTGGGAAACAAAATAACGGCACTGCGCCTGTCAAACGAGCGCACTGCCGCGTTAGTGCGAGGCCGAGCTGGGGGGGAGGGGGGAGGGACCCCCTCCCACATCCCGGTGAGGCCGAGCAAGGAACGACCCGTAGCAGGCGACGATGCGGCGTGCCGCAGTGTCGCATGCAGAGGCGAGTCTGTAACATGACCTGCCCCCATTATCTTATCTTTATTTAGGGAAAAAACCAGCACCGTTATGAAGTATTATTTTCATTTGTACTTTTTTTGATAATTTTTATTGTACTATTGTGGGTTATTATTTGTACTTTAGCCGTTTGTTTTCTTCCTTTATATTAATTTTTTATTGTATTTAATTTTTGCTGTTATCTTTAGTAACTACCCAGAGATAGTGGGCTTTTCCACGATTGTGCGCTTTAGCCGTCGGTTTTCTCCCACACACCTTTAACCTTCGCTCTCCCCCGTTCCGCTCCCCTCCCCTCCACAAATCGTTTCCTTCTTTGTTCCGCTCCTCTCCTCTTATCGCATAGAAGTTGCTTCTCCTGTTTCCCCGCGGGAGTGTCGGCCAGCGGGTTGAACTCCAGGGGTTGAGTTCTGGGTGCTCTGTTTGCTCTTTTTGCTCTTCCATCGACTCCCCTTGCGTCCCCTTATGTAAATTTTCCCTGTATTTTTATGTTATTCCTCTCGTGTTGTCTCAGGGTGGATTTGCTAGGGTTCCTTTGCTCTTTGAACGAGCGGTTTGCGTCAGTGATACTGGATTCGGTGGTGGATTTTGAGTTTTCTTGTAAGAGTTTTGCTTTGTATGGCATGCTTTGTTTCTGAAATAGGTAAGAGCCCTAATTTTTGTTCATGTGTGTTGTAGATATGGTTCGGCAGATTTTAGGTCTGTAGATCTCAGTGGGAACATCACCCAATCTAGACAAGTTGAATGCAGGTAATTTTCCTTTAATTCAGATAATGTTTTATCAGATCTGGTGCGTAAGAGGTTTTTAGTTGTATAGGTGTTGTCATATGGACTTTACAAGTTGTATGGATTTTGATTGTTGTTAACTTTTTCCCTAGAATGTGTGGTCTTTCTAGTTTTTCGGTTACTGTGAACTACAGACAGGTTATAGTACTGATCAGCATGTGTAGTTTGAACTATTGTCCTGGCATTTGAATAGTTTGTATCAGTCTAAGAAGAACTACTATGATGTTGAAAGTGTTGTCATTTTGAAGTTTATTGCGCCAGTGGTGGGGTGATATTATTTTATTGGGTGCACTTGTAGTGTGCATATAGTTGAACTGATTGCTTGTTCATGTACTTTCTTTTGTTACCCTTTTGCTGATTATGATGTTGTTGCAGATGTTGGAGTGCTGGTGCTTCCTGACTCTGACAGATCAGAACGCTTTCAAGAACTTGTGAATGTTATTTTTGAGATACCAAATCCTCTAGAAGAACTTACGAGTGTTGCTGGTGTTTCCCTTTTATTTTCTTTTTTTAACATCCTTGCAAACATAAATTTGTTCAGTTACATCAGTTTTTTCTTTTGTTTGCATCTAACGATATGTTCCTTGTTTTATTTGTCTGTGCAATGTTAATTGTTTCTAATTGTATACGTGTGTGCTTCTGTTTTTTGATTTATGCAGTTAATGATAGTCATGGTGGTGCTGAGGACATTACTGAAGTTCTGAAAGATATTAATGATAATTTTGTTAATGGTGATGGGAGCTTGCAGTTGTCAGTTACTCAGTCACAAAGTGTTGATGGAACTGAGCCTGCTACTCGACCTGCTACAGCTAGAGGATGAAAGGAGAAGAAAGAAGAAGTTTGATTTTCAATGGAGAAAGGAGTTGGAACAACGTAAAGAGGTTGCTTGTATGCAACGAAGCACTGAGGATGTTGCTCAAGCTGCTCAAGCTGGAGTTGATGAAGGTGGTGACGCGACCATTGCAACTGGTGATGCTAGATCTCATGGAACTGACAGGACTGTGAAGACAAATCTGTTGCAGACTCGCTTGACGCAAGTGTTTCCTCATGATGCAGTTAAGGAAAAGAAAGCTGTTTTGAAGAGGAAGATGGCATATCCGAATCCTGATGGCACACAGAGGCGTAGCCCCCGTGTGAAAGCTGCTTAGAAACCCGGTAATAGCTAAGCTGATGCAGATTGGTACAAGCACACTTGGTGGCTCTCCTATTCGTCGGAGTCCATGAGTTTTGAAAAATAAGAAGCCTTCTTCGTCTCCTCTTCCAAAGCGCTCTTTGTTGAAGAAAAATAAGAAGCGTAAACTTCCTTCTGCGAAGGTGAACAAAAGTGTGAAGAAGCGTGCTCATGTCGAAGCTGAAGATCCTATATCTGACAAGATGATATCGAAGTTAATTCTGAAGATGAATATGTACTAGTACGTGTTTGTACTGTATGTGACTTACTAGTTGTACTTGCAATGATTTAATTGTGTCTGGGCTGGTATGCTGGCCATGTGAGGGTTGGTCATTGTTTGCATCAATTGAGGTGGTACTGATGTTGTTTTAAGAGTTGAACTTGTGCAATCTTTATTTTTTCTTTCTTGCCTTCGTATGATTGCCCCTTGATTTATAGCATGTTAGCATTATGGGTCCGGTGAAGCCGGTGAGAGGCAAAGCCAGAAAAGTTGCTTTGGATGAAGGTGACCTACAACGATTGAACATAACTGTGCCATGTTCATTGAGAGAGATTGCTGCTTGTGCTAAATTGCTTGACAGTCGCCATGTGGCTATGGTTCATGCAGCAGGTTTTGGTTCTATCTTCAAGTGGAAGGTGAAATCTAACATTTCCCGCCCTCTGATGGGAGCTTTGTACCTGAGGATAGATCCTGATACGATGACTCTTGACATGGGTGAGGCTAATAAGAAGCTTCCCATCACTAGTGATGGTATACAACAACTATTTGGGTTCCCTCGTGGTGGTCGTTCTGCACCAAGGCCGTCAAAAGACGGATATGACGACGCTCTGATGAAGTTAAGATCGGAGCTTGACATTAGCAGGGACAAAGATATCAAGACAAAGGATTTGAGGGATAGGCTCGGGGTGCTTGTCAAGGATCCTAGCAAAGATGACCTTGCTCTCAAAGTGTTCTTCATTATTGTGTTGCATGGTGCTGCCCCACGTGTTTCCAGAGAGGCAGCAATGTTTGAGTATCTCGTCACTGAGGACATGGCCAATATGGATTATTGCTAGCTGATGGTTGATGAGCTTAGAAGGGCTGTTGTCAGGTACCAAGATGGTGTTACCATGGGGAAGGCAATCACAGGCTGTGCTATAGGGCCTATACTAATGTACCTTGACTGCCTTATCTGTGGCAAGACTCCGAAACCTGACATGCGTATCCCCCGCATATGTTTCATGGAACCTGACAAGCTTTCCGATCTGGCTGATGCAGATTTGATAAAAAAAGGCAACATAGATCCAAAGACTTGAGTGTTTGGGAAGCTTCCGGTGAGTCTTATTTTTGTCGTGTCTTGCAGACCTTTTTTTATTTAGGTATAGCTATTTTTGCTAGAGTGAACATGTGTACTGCAGAGTTACCTGTTTAGATTTTGTCATTTCTTAAGCTTTGTGAGGTTTAGGTATGATTTTAAGTAATGCTGTTTATGTGTGGTTGAACTGAATCTCTTACACAACTGACGTGTTTGTAAATACTAATAAATTAGCACTGATAGTGAAAGATCATTAGTGTTGTTGATTTAAATTTGTTAATATAATGTTTATTTTTCCCTGTGTGTTGCATTTATTAGTTAACTATTTTCCCCCTTGTTCATAGTGGAAAACACAAGAGGCGGTTATCTTTTTCCGAGTGTATAAATGACCAGTCCCGGAGATGCCATCGTCTCAGGTTCCCAAGATTTCATCTCTGCACGATGAGGTGAGAGATCACCGTGGTGTTGAGGGTTCTGGTTATGTTCCCCCTGGCCCTAGTAACGCTAGTACTTCATAGAGGCAGGGTTTTGGTATTGATGTAGCTGTTTCTGCGTTGCAGTGTTGAGCATATTTTTAGTAATGTGTGTTCTGAGCTGCAAAAGGTCCCAACTATAGTTGAGCGTCTAAGCTGTATCGATGGTATCCTTGCTGATGGTCATCAATTTAATGTTGAGGAAATTGTGGATTATACTGAGATGGAGAGAATTTGAATTAGTGACATTCGTCATGGTGCTGCTCAACTAATTGAGAGCTTGGTTCGTCTGTTGAACAACATGAAGCATTTCAAAACTCTGCAAGACTCTCGCTGCAAGCCATATGAAGAAAGTGCAAATGTTGTTATCAGGCAGATTGAGCAAGATGAGGCTGCTGCCACCGACGACAGGGCTGGTGATGGTACTGAGACTAATGTTTCTGATCAACACATGAATGATGTTGGCTTGGAGCATCCTATTGTTGATGTGAGTCCGTCCTAGATGTTTGCAATTTTACTATGTTGTTCCGCTGTCAGTATTGTACTTGAACTTCCTCATCTTCATCTGTTTATTAATTTTTCTTTCATGCAGGATGAGGCTGCTCCCACCGCCAGTAGGGCTGGTGATGGTACTGAGGCTAATGTTTCTGATAACCATATGAATGATATTGGCTTCACTACAAAAAAATACACTTCCGTGATGATACATGTTTGTCACAGTAGGTCGCATTTTCTGTCATGCATGTACATCCATGACGATTTTATGACAGAATCAAGATAGTCATACTTGTGCTGTCGTAGAAGTGTTCCATGACATTACCAAAATTATCATCATGGAAGTGTCCACTTCCATGATGATAAATCGCGCGTCACAGAAGTGCTTTCGTCAAGGGTGACCGACACGTACCATCTGCTACGTCTTGAGCTTGCGTTGGTTTTCCTTGAAGAAAAAGGGTGATGCAGCAATAGTAGCATAAGTATTTCCCTCAGTTTTTGAGAAGCAAGGTATCAATCTAGTAGGAGGCTCCTCAAAAGTCCTACGCACCTACACAAAGAAACAAAGAACACGCAACCAACGCAATAAAGGGGTTGTCAATCCCTTCACGGCCACTTGCGAAAGTGAGATCTAATAGAGATAGTATGATAAGATAAATATACTTTTGGTATTTTATAATATAGATGCGAAAAGTAAAGATGAAAATAAAAGTAGATTGGAAACTTATATGATAAAAGATAGACCCGGGGCCATATGTTTCACTAGAGGCTTCTCTCAAGATAGCATAAGTATTACGGTGGGTGAACAAATTACTGTCGAGCAATTGATAGAAAAGCGAATAATTATGAGATTATCTTGGCATGATCATCTATATAGGCATCACGTCCGTGACAAGTAGACCGACTCCTGCCTGCATCTAGAGTATTAAGATCATAAGAACAGAGTAACACCTTAAGCAAGATGACATGATGTAGAGGGATAAACTCATGCAATATGATATAAACCCCATCTTTTTATCCTCAATGGCAACAATACAATATGTGCCTTGCAACCCTTTCTGTCACTGGGTAAGGACACCGCAAGATTGAACCCAAAGCTGAGCACTTCTCCCATGGCAAGAAAGATCAATCTAGTAGGCCAAACCAAACTGATAATTTGAAGAGACTTGCAAAGATAAATCAATCATACATAAAATAATTCAGAGGAGATTCAAATATTTCTCATAGATAAACTTGACCATAAACTCACAATTCATCGGATCTCGACAAACACACCGCAAAAAGAGTTTACATCGAATAGATCTCCACAAGAGAGGGGTAAAACATTGTATTGAGATCCAAAAAGAGAGAAGAAGCCATCTAGCTAATAACTATGGACCCGAAGGTCTATGGTAAACTACTCACAACTCATCGGAGGGGCTATGGTGTTGATGTAGAAGCCCTCCGTGGTCAATTCCCCCTCTGGCGGAGCGCCGGTGAAGGCTCCAAGATGGGATCTTGCGGATACAAAAGGTTACGGCGGTGGAAGTTGTGTTTCGTTGGCTCCCTGGATGTTTTCGGGGTACGTAGGCTTATATAGGAGGAAGAAGTACGCCGGTGGCCGCCCGAGGGGCCCACGAGACAGGGGGGCGCGCCCTACCCTCTCGTAGCCGCCTCGGCTGCTTCTTGACCTGCACTCCAAGTCCTCTGGATCACGTTCGTTCCAAAATCACGCTCCCGAAGGTTTCATTCCATTTGGACTCCGTTTGATATTCCTTTTCTTCGAAATACTGAAATAGGCAAAAAACAACAATACGGGCCGGGCCTCCTGTTAGTAGGTTAGTCCCGAAAATGATATAAATGTGTAAAATAAAGCCCATAAATATCCAAAAGGGGTAATATAATAGCATGGAACAATCAAAAATTATAGATACATTGGAGACGTATCAAGCATCCCCAAGCTTAATTCCTGCTCGTCCTCGAGTAGGTAAATGATAAAAACAGAATTTTTGATGTGGAATGCTACCTAGCATAATTCTCAATGTAATTTTCTTTATTGGGGCATGAATGTTCAGATCCAAATGATTCAAAATAAAAGTTCATATTGACATAAGAAATAGTGATACTTCAAGCATACTAATCAAAGTAATCATGTCTTCTCAAAATAACATGGCCAAGGAAAGTTATCCCTACAAAATCATATAGTCTGGTTGTTGCTCCATTTTCATCACACAAAGTATTTAATCATGCACAACCCCGATGACAAGCAAAGCAATTGTTTCACACTTTAGTAATCTCAAACTTTTTCAACTTTCACGCAATACATGAGCGTGCGCCATGGACATAGCACTATATGTGGAATAGAATGGTGGTTGTGGAGAAGACAAAAAGGAGAAGATAGTCTCACATCAACTAGGCGTATCAACGGGCTATGGAGATGCCCATCAATAGATATCAATGTGAGTGAGTAGGGATTGTCATGCAGTGGATGCACTAGAGCTATAAATATATGAAAGCTCAACAAAAGAAACTAAGTGGGTGTGCATCCAACTTGCTTTGCTCATGAAGACCTAGGGCATTTTGAGGAAGCCCATCATTGGAATATACAAGCCAAGTTCTATAATGAAAAATTCCCACTAGTATATGAAAGTGACAACATAGGAGACTCTCTATCATGAAGATCATGGTGCTACTTTGAAGCACAAGTGTGGAAAAAGAGATAGTAGCATTGTCCCTTCTCTCTTTTTCTCTCATTTTATTTTTTTATTTTTCTTTATTTTTCTTTTTATTTTTCTTTGGCCTTCCCTTTTTTCTTTTTGGCCTTTCTCTTTTTTTCTTTACTCATTTTTTTCTTTTTGTAAAGTCCGAAGTCTCATCCTGACTTGTGGGGGAATCATAGTCTTCATCATCCTTTCCTCACCGAGACAATGCTCTAATAATGAAGATCATCACACTTTTATGGATTTACAACTCAAGAATTACAACTCAAAGCTAGAACAAGATATGACTCTATATGAATGCCTCCGGCGGTGTACCGGGATATGCAATGAATTAAGAGCGGCATGTATGAAGATTATGAAGGTGGCCTTGCCACAAATACAATGTCAACTACATGATCATGCAAAGAGCAATATGACAAAAGTAATGCGTGTCATATGAACGGAATGGTGGAAACTTGCATGGTAATATATCCAGCAATGGCTATGGAAATGCCATAATAGGTAGCTATGGTGGCTGTTTTGAGGAAGGTATATGGTGGGTGTATGGTACCGGCGAAAGTTGTGCGGCACAAGAGAGGCTAGCAATGGTGGAAGGGTGAGGGTGCGTATAATCCATGGACTCAACATTAGTCAAAAGAACTCATATACTTATTGCAAAAATCTACAAGTCATCAAAAACAAAGTATTACGCGCATGCTCCTAGGGGGATAGATTGGTAGGAAAAGACCATCTCTCATCCCCGACCGCCACTCATAAGGAAGACAATCAATAAATAAAATTGTGCTCCAACTTCATCACAAAGCGGTTCACCATACGTGCATGCTACGGGAATCACAAACTTCAACAAAAGCATTTTTCACAATCACCCAACTAGCATGACTTTAATATCACCACCTCCATATCTCAAAACAATTATCAAGTATCAAATTGATCATAGCATCCAATTCACTTTCTATGATAGTTTTTATTATACCCAACTTGGATGCTCATCATTCTAGGACCAAATTTGTAACCATAGCAAATACCATGCTGTTATAAAAGACTCTCAAAATAATATAAGTGAAGCATGAGAGACTAGCAATTTCATCAAAATTAAGCCACCGCCATGCTCAAAAAGATATAAGTGAAGCACTAGAGCAAAAACTATCAAGCTCAAAAGATATAAGTGAAGCACATAGAGTATTCTAGCAAATTCTAATCAAGTGGGCTTCTCCCAAAAGGTGTGTACAGCAAGGATGATTGTGGTAAACTAAAAAGCAAATACTAATATAATACACGACGCTCCAAGCAAAACACATATCATGTGGCGAATAAAAATATAGCTCCAAGTAAAGTTACCAATGAACGAAGACGAAAGAGGGGATGCCTTCCCGGGGCATCCCCAAGCTTAGGCTCTGGATATACTTGAATATCATCGGGTTCCATGGGCATCCCCAAGCTTAGGCTCTTTCCACTCCTTATTCCATAGTCCATAAAAGCTTTACCCAAAACTTGAAAACTTCACACACAAAACTCAACAGGAAATCTTATAAGCTCCGTTAGTGAAAGAAAACAAAACCACCACATAAGGTACTGTAATGAACTCATTATTTATTTATTTTGGTGTTAAACCTACTGTATTCCAACTTCTCTATGGTTTATAAACTATTTTACTAGCCATAGATGCATCAAAATAAGCAAACAACACACGAAAAACAGAATCTGTCAAAAACAGAACAGTCTGTAGCAATCTGTAACTAACGCAAACTTCTGGGACTCTAAATATCCTAAAAAAATAGGAAGTCATGGAAAAATTTTCTATTGATCAGCAGCCAAAAGAATCAACGCAAAAGCACATTTCTGTGATCTAACAAAACTAAATTTGTGCGTGCAAAGTTTCTGTTTTTCAGCAGAATCAAATCAACTATCATCATAGGTTATCCTATAGGTTCTACTTGGCACAAACACTAATTAAAAGATAAAAACACATCTAAACAGAAGGTAGATGCAAGATTTATTACTAAACAGGAACAAAAACAAAAAACACAAAGAAAATTGGGTTGCCTCCCAACTAGCGCTATCGTTTAACGCCCCTAGCTAGGCATAAAAGCGAAGATAGATCTAAGTAGTGCCATAGTATTAAGATAGATCTTGAAAGCTCATCTCATATTCTCTACATTCGGCAGCAAGTTTTCTTTGAGGCAAGCAAAAGTAATCAAAAGGGCTAAATTTAGCGGGACAAAAGTCCCCAAGATCAATCTCAGGAGGAACGAGTTCCTCATTTGGCCCTTCATAATGCACAACTAATTCATCACTAAAAGCATTCTTTTGGCAAAATCTCATGAGCCTATACTCAAGAGAGTATCGTAGCTCATTATTTCAAAGGGCAAAATCATTGTTAAGTTCGGTAATTCTATCAACCAAGACATTGGTAGGAACCATTTTTCTAAGGTTTTCGTTGAAAGCAACATAGTCCGGAGATTGAAAACGCCTAATTTCCTCTTGATCAAAGAGGACCGCCTCTATGGGAGGACGACCGGCGTCCACCCTATTGTGCACAAAGATTTCTTTGGCCTCTCCTATTATAAATCTAAACTCAGGAGCCAAAAAGATAGTAACAGCGCTTTTAACAGAAGAATGCTCAATATTGGAAAATTCCAGAAAAAATCTTTTTATGCAAGGATGCATATGCATAAATTGTCTTTCAAGTTCAGCTACAAGCATAGCAATGGCATCTGCAAGACTACTAGTTCTATGAAGAATAGAACCACCCATTGAAGGTAAAGCATCGGCACAAGTAAAGAAATCTTGAATAACACTTTTTCCAATAATGTTACCACTACCGATTCGAAACTTTTTAGTATGCAAGATAGGGGGTTCTTCAGCCGGAGCCTCAGAATTTTCCATTTTATCATTATTGTCCATATCGACGATAATCTCCCCAATTTCAGACATAACGGCAAACGAAAGCAAGGAAGAAGAAAGCAAGCAAGAGAGAGAGGAGAAGATTGGGAAAGACAGGGCGAATAAAACGGCAAGGGTGAAGTGGGGGAGAGGAAAATGAGAGGCAAATGGCAAATAATGTAAATGCGAGGGAGATGAGTTTGTGAAGGGTACTTGGTATGTCTTGACTTGAGCGAAGACCTCCACGGCAACGGCGCCAGAAATCCTTCTTGCTACGTCTTGAGCTTGCGTTGGTTTTCTTTGAAGAGGAAAGGGTGATGCAGCAATAGTAGCGTAAGTATTTCCCTCAGTTTTTGAGAACCAAGGTATCAATCCAGTAGGAGGCTCCTCAAAAGTCCCACGCACCTACACAAACAAACAAAGAACTCGCAACCAACGCAATAAAGGGGTTGTCAATCCCTTCATGGCCACTTGCGAAAGTGAGATCTAATAGAGATAGTATGATAAGATAAATATATTTTTGGTATTTTATTATATAGATGCAAAAAGTAAAGATGCAAATAAAAGTAGATTGGAAACTTATATGATAAAAGATAGACCTGGGGGCCATAGGTTTCACTAGAGGCTTCTCTCAAGATAGCATAAGTATTACGGTGGGTGAACAAATTACTGTCGAGCAATTGATAGAAAAGCGAATAATTATGAGATAAAATCAAGGCATGATCATGTATATAGGCATCACGTCCGTGACAAGTAGACCGACTCTTTCCTGCATCTACTACTATTACTCCACACATCGACCGACTCCTGCCTGCGTCTAGAGTATTATGTTCATAAGAACAGAGTAATGCCTTAAGCAAGATGACATGATGTAGAGGGATAAACTCATGTAATACAATATAAAACACATCTTTTTATCCTCGATGGCAACAATACAATACGTGCCTTGCAACCCTTTCTGTCACTGGGTAAGGACACCGCAAGATTGAACCCAAAGCTAAGCACTTCTCCCATGGAAAAAAGATCAATCTAGTAGGCCAAACCAAACTGACAATTCATAGAGACTTGCAAAGATAACTCAATCATACAAAAAAGAATTCAGAGGAGATTCAAATATTTCTCATAGATAAACTTGATCATAAACTCACAATTCATCAGATCTCAACAAACACACCGCAAAAAGAGTTTACATCGAATAGATCACCACAAGAGAGGGGGAGAACATTGTATTGAGATCCAAAAAGAGAGAAGAAGCCATCTAGCTAATAACTATGGATCCGAAGGTCTGTGGTAAACTACTCACAACTCATCAGAGGTGGTGTTGATGTAGAAGCCCTTTGTGGTTGATTCCCCCTACGGCGGAGCGCCGGCGAAGGCTCCAAGATGGGATCTCGCGGATACAGAAGGTTACGGCGGTGGAAATTGTGTTTCGTTGGCTCCCTGGATGTTTTCGGGGTATGTAGGCTTATATAGGAGGAAGAAGTACGTCGGTGGCCGCCCGAGGGGCCCACGAGACAGGGGGGCGCGCCCTGTAGGGTTGGGCGTGCCCTACCCTCTCGTGGTCGCCTCCGCTGCTTCTTGACTTGCACTCCAAGTCCTCTGGATCACGTTCGTTCCAAAAATCACGCTCCCGAAGGTTTTATTCCGTTTGGACTCCGTTTGATATTCCTTTTCTTCGAAATACTGAAATAGGCAAAAAAACAGCAATACGGGCTGGGCCTCCAGTTGGTAGGTTAGTCCCAAAAAATGATATAAATGTGTAAAATAAAGCCCATAAACATCCAAAAGGGGTAATATAATAGCATGGAACAATAAAAAATTATAGATATGTTGGAGACGTATCAGCATCCACCGTAACAGAACGCCGTTAAGCTATCGGGTCCGGTTTTGGATCCGGTAACCCGTTAACAGCCCCGACCAATGGGGATTTTCCATGTGTAAAATCATCATTGGCTGGAGGAAACACATGTCGGCTCACCATTTGGATAGATGTCATCCACTCATTGGACCCAAGACGCCTATGATACGTCGACATGTGGCACAACCCCACAGAGGCCCATTCCTGTGAAAAGGCTGGCCCGTTTGACTTGGTCAAAAGGTGGCGGGCCGGCCCACAGAAAGCCTGTTAATGGCCTGTCCGCATATAGCCCATTTACAACCCGCTAACCCAGGGCCCGTTACGCCCTATCCGAATTAGGCCCAGTAGCGTCATCTGGGCCATCCAATATGGTTCCAGCCCATTTTAACTTCTGGCCCAAGTGTGGCCCATGACTTCTTTCGGCCTATATGAGACCCTTTGTAACTCTTGGCCCGTTAACGGCCCGTGGTAAAACTGGCCCGTAATGAAAAGTGTATCACTTTATACCCATTAATGGCCCATTATTCCACTGGGCCATTTCCAGCTGATGTTATCTTTCGGCCTTCTCAGGGCCTGAGGGAGTTCCGGACTAGGGGGTGTCCGGATAGCCGAACTATCGTGATCGGCCGGACTCCAAGACTATGAAGATACGGATATGTAGATCTCCTACCATTGTAATCGACTCTGTGTAACCCTAGCCCTCTCCGGTGTCTATATAAACCGGATGGCTTTAGTCCATAGGACGAACAACAATCATACCATAGGCTAGCTTCTAGGGTTTAGCCTCCTCGATCTCGTGGTAGATCTACTCTTGTAACACACATCATCAATATTAATCGAGCAGGACGTAGGGTTTTACCTCCATCAAGAGGGCCCGAACCTGGGTAAAACATCGTGTCCCTTGTCTCCTGTTACCATCCGCCTAGACGCATAGTTCGGGACCCCCTACCCGAGATCCGCCGGTTTTGACACCGACATTGGTGCTTTCATTGAGAGTTCCTCTGTGCCGTCACCAATAGGCTCGATGGCTTCTTCGACCATCATCAACGATGCAGTCCAGGGTGAGACCTTTGTCGCCGGACAGATCTTCGTATTCGGCGGCTTTGCACTGCGGGCCAATTCGCTTGGCCGTCTGGAGCAGATCGAAAGCTACGCCCCTGGCCGTCAGGTCAGATTTGGAAGTTTGAACTTCACGGCTGACATCCGTGGGGACTTGATCCTCGATGGATTTGAGCCACAGCCGAGCATGCCGCACTATCATGACGAGCATGATTTAGCTCTATAGCTCGACAGTACCCTGGAGGCCACACTCGAACCCGCTCCGATCTTCAATTCGGAGCCGGCTGTGCAGATCGAGGACGGATGGGTAGACACCGCCTCGGGGGCTACAACCTCTATGGCGATAGAGCCGAACACTGACCTTGTCCCTCATAAAGCTCGTGACTCCGATGTGCCGGACTCCTCGCCGGACTCCGAACCTCCCGCGCCCCCTCCGATCGAATCCGATTGGGCGCCGATCATGGAGTTCACCGCTGCGGACATCTTTCAACAATCACCTTTCGGCGACATCTTGAGTTCGCTAAAGTATCTCTCGTTATCAAGAGAGCCCTGGCCGGACTGTGGTCAGGACGGTTGGGATGCGGACGACGAAGAAATTGAAAGCCCACCCACCACCCACTTGGTAGCCGCTGTCGACGATCTAACCAACATGCTAGATTACGACTCCGAAGACATCGACAGTTTGGACGACAACGCCGGAGACGAACAAGAACCAGCGCCCACCGGGCACTGGAAAGCAACCTCATCATATGACATATACATGGTGGATATCCCAAAGGATGGCGAAGGAACATCGGAGGATGACCCCTCCAAGAAACAGCCCAAGCGCCGGCGTCAGCGGCGCCTCTCTAAATCCCGCCACAGCAAGAATGAAGATTCCGGCACCGGAGATAATAATACTCCGGACAGTGCCGAAGAGAACCCACTCCAGCAAGATCCATCGCAGGAGGACGGAGATGCCAGCCCTCATGAGAGAGCGGCAGAAGAAGATGTAGAGGATTATATGCCTCCCTCCGGAGATGAGGCAAGCCTCGACGACGATGAATTCGTCGTGCCTGAGAATCCCGTCGAACAAGAGCATTTTAAACGCAGGCTTATGGCCACAGCGAACAACCTCAACAAAAAGCAGCAATAGCTTAGAGCTGATCAAGATCTGCTAGCCGACAGATGGACTGAAGTCGTCGTGGCCGAAGAGCATGAGCTCTAACGCCCCTCCAAAAGCTACCCTAAACGCAGGCTGCTCCCCCGATTAGAGGAGGAAGCATATGAACTCGCATCACCAGGAGACAATACGGCTGACCGACCACCCCGTGGTCGCGACAGAGAGGCCTCTAGGCCCTTCACTAGACCCGTACCCCGGCATCGCTCGAAAAGCACAAGGCCACATGGGAATGCTCCGGACTTGCGAGATATATTGGAGGATAAGGCAAGACAATCAAGATCGATCTATGGATCACGTGTGCGCCCCACAGTACGTGACGACAACCGTCGTACTGGACACAGTAAGTCCGGTCGGGCCGACCAAAACAGACAAAGCTCTTTCGAGCTCCGTCGTGATATCGCCCAGTACAGAGGCGCCGCACACCCACTATGCTTCACAGATGAAGTAATGGATCATCAAATCCCTGAAGGGTTTAAACCCGTGAATATTGAATCTTACGATGGCACAACAGACCCCACGGTTTGGATCGAAGACTATCTTCTTCACATCCACATGGCCCGCAGTGACGATCTTCACGCCATCAAATATCTCCCCCTCAAGCTTAAAGGACCAGCCCGACATTGGCTTAACAGCTTGCCAGCAGAGTCAATTGGGAGTTGGGAAGACCTGGAAGCCGCATTCCCCGATAACTTCCAAGGCACGTATGTGCGACCACCAGACGCTGATGACCTAAGCCACATAATTCAGTAGCCAGACAAATCGGCCAGACAATTCTGGACACGGTTCTTAACCAAGAAAAACCAAATTGTCGACTGTCCGGATGCGGAGGCCCTCGCGGCCTTCAAGCATAACATCCGCGACGAGTGGCCTGCCCGGCACCTGGGTCAGGAAAAGCCGAAATCCATGGCAGCCCTCACATCACTCATGACCCGCTTCTGCGCGGGTGAGGACAGCTGGCTAGCACACAGCAACAACCTTAGCAAAAAGTTCTGGCAGTCCGGATATCAAGGACCGTAATGGCAGGTCGCATCGTAACAAAAACAAACGCTGCATTAACGGCGACAATAGTGAGGATACGGCAGTCAATGCCGGATTCAGAGGCTCCAAACCCGGTCAGCGGAAAAAGCCATTCAAAAGAACTACTCCGGGTCCGTCCAATTTTGACCGAATACTCGACCGCTTGTGCCAGATACACGGCACCCCCGAAAAGCCAGCTAACCACACCAACAGGGACTGTTGGGTATTTAAGCAGGCAGGCAAGTTAATTGCCGAAAACAATGACAAGGGGCTGCATAGCGATGACGAGGAAGAGACCCGACCATCAAACAATAGAGGACAGAAGGGTTTGCCCCCACAGGTGCGGACGGTGAACATGATATACGCAATGCACATACCCAAAAGGGAGCGGAAGCATGCACTCAGGGATGTATACGCGATGGAGCCAGTTGCCCCAAAGTTCAATCCATGGTCCTCCTGCCCGATCACTTTTGACCGAAGGGACCACCCCACCAGCATCCGCCACGGCGGATTCGCCGCATTGGTCCTAGACCCAATCGTCGATGGATTTCACCTCACCAGAGTCCTGATGGACGGTGGCAGCAGCCTGAACCTGCTTTATCAGGACACAGTGTGCAAAATCGGCATAGACCCCTCAAGGATTAAACCTACCAAGACGACCTTTAAAGGCGTCATACTAGGTGTAGAAGCCAATTGTACAGGCTCAGTCACACTGGAAGTGGTCTTCGGATCCCTGG
The DNA here is from genome assembly GCF_002162155.2 of Triticum dicoccoides. NCBI lineage: Eukaryota > Viridiplantae > Streptophyta > Magnoliopsida > Poales > Poaceae > Triticum > Triticum dicoccoides. Next base: position 339,914,326 of record NC_041391.1, on the reverse strand, counting down.
ATAACTTCCGAAGCGGGGAGTTAATCTTCGACATAGTTCCATTCCGCAGCAGCTATCATGCCCTGCTCGGACGTACCGCGCTTGCAAAGTTCAACGCGGTGCCGCACTATGCATACCTCAAGCTCAAGATGCCAGGACCTCGAGGAGTCATCATGGTCAACGGAAACACTGAACGTTCTCTCCGAACGGAGGAACATACAGCGGCTCTCGTAGCAGAAGTACAATGCAGCCTCTTAAGGCAATTCTTGAGTCCGGCCGTTAAGCGGCCGGACATAGCTAAGCGCGCCCGGAGTAACCTACAACAAGACCACCTGGCACGTTCTGAGCACGCATAGCAGTGCAGCCCCAACCCCAGCCCCTGTAAAACATCAAAACAGGTCCTTCGCGTACACCATTACGCTCTGAAGATACCATGGGATGGGGAGAGGGGCACGACCACGACAAGCCCAGACTGCGGCTCAACCACACCAGGGGCTCTCAAGTGTGTCGTTCTTTTTTTTCTTTTTCCTTTTTTTAACCCACAGGACTCCGTTCGTCAGAGGCCCTGTCCGGCAGCAAACCTGTCGAACTCACGATGCAACAGTCAGGGAAGAATAAAGGCTACAACGAATATCCAGGTGGTCTCCATTACGAGCATTAAATTTGTTTTATACTCCACTCCGCAGCCTACCCCTGGAGGGGGACATGTTTAACAGTCCCGTCCCTTGCTTATCGCACTATTTGTATCGTTCTGCATTCATAGCAGCACTTATTGAATAAAACAATGCAGCACCTTTTTGCTTATAATTGCATTTCCTTTTTATACATATGTTCATTTACGACATGTTGCATCCGTACACTTTGGTATGGTTAAAAACACACCAGGGGCTTATGTTTCCCGCATCATAGTGTGATAAGTCCGAACACTTTCACAAGTGCGGCACCCCGAACTTATAGCATTATATGCATCGGCTCCGAATCATGTCTTGGGTCAATAGCTGGGTTTGCCCAGCTCCCATGTTTTGGTACCTTATGTTCCGTTGTATCGGCTAAGGTAGCACTGGGAGAACCACTGCGATTACGCCCCAGTTGAGCTGGGTTAACGCCTCAGTGGAGAAAGCTAAAACTGACCGTCATGATGAGGCGAGAGCCGGTCGTTGTTCGAGAGGTTTTTTGCGAGTCCTTAAAGACTTATGCCGCTTAGAGCGAGGAGCCGGATCTTGTCCGGCCCAGGTGTGGATAGCGCCCCAAATTCGGCCTTCCGAAGACTAGGGGCTTCGCCGAAATTTAAAATTATAGAATTCTATGCCTAAGTGAGAGTGTTCAAGCATTATAAGTCCGGTTGCCTTGTTCGCTGTGTTGAGCGCCTCCCTAGATGGACCCAAAAATGGGATCAAGAGTTCTCAAGTTTATCCCGAACACCCCAGCACTCGTGGCATGGGGGCTGAAGCCGACGACTTGCCATCTCTCAGATTTGATAAACAGCCGCACAGAAGGTAACATTTTAAATTAACAAGCGTTGCTTAGCGCATATGAACTAAGTTTTCAGCGCACAGGATAACAAAATGCGAGTCTACTCAAATATTACATCTTTGGAGCACTCACCCGCAATAGTGCGGGCGCCCTTCAGCACACTCTTATAATACATCTCGGGTGTGCGATGCTCCTTGCCCTCTGGTGGCGGGTCCGTCACGAGTTTCTGGGCATCCATCTTGCCCCAGTGCACCTTTGCGCGGGCAAGGGCCCGACGGGCACCTTCAATACAGGCGGAGTGCTTGATGACTTCAACCCACGAGCACGCATCCACCAGCCACCGCACCAGGACGAAGTAGCTCCCAGGCATGGCCTCCTTAGGCCACAGCCGAACTATGAGGCCCTTCATGGCCTGTTCGGCCGCCTTGTGGAGCTCGACCAGCTACTTCAGCTGGTCGCTAAGGGGCACCGGATGTCCGGCCTCGGCATACTGAGACCAGAAGACCTTCTCCATCGAGCTCCCCTCCTCGTAGAACGCAGCAGCATCGGACACACTGCGAGGAAGATCTGCGAACGCTCCTAGAGAGCTCCGAATTCGGGTAAGCAATAGGTAATTAACACTCACATGCTTACTTTGCATGAAAAATGCCTTACCCGCTGCTATTTTCTTCACCGCCTCAATCTCCTGGAGGGCCTTGTAGGCTTCGGCCTTAGCGGCTTTGGCACTCTCAAGAGCCGTTGCAAGCTCAGACTCTTGAGTCTTCGAGTCACGCTCCAGGCTCTCATGTTTTTTCATGAGATCCTGGAGCTCTTGCTGTACCTCCGCCACCCGTGCCTCCTGCTTCTCTCGCTCGGTGCGCTCCGCGGCCGCATTGCGTTCGCCGCGGCCACCGCCTCTTTCAGGGTCGCCACCTCGTTAGTGGCCCCTGCAATACCCATGTTATCCTTGTCATTCTTTTTGCAACCAAAATCCTTTTCTGTAAGGTACAATTTTAGTAAGGTGTTACTCACCTTCCTCGTCCTCGAGCTGCTTCTTGGCACGGCCGAGCTCGTTCTCGGACCACTTGAGGCTTTCCTTCAATGTATTGACCTCCGCAGTCAGTGCGGCAGAGGTCAGCAGCGCAGCCTGCAATCCCATATTGACATATTTATTATGACTCCTGCATATATCTTTTTAGATCCTCAGTCCGGCTTTTCTTTCCGAACACCGAACCGAGCATCAGGGGCTACTGTCTATGCGGTACCATTTTATACATATTGAAATTCTTACCTCAAAGCCTGTTAGAAGGCTGCTACAGGCTTCGGTCAGCCCACTCTTGGCGAGCTGAACCTTTTGAATCACCACACTCATAACAGTGCGGTGTTCCTCTTTGATGGAGGCCCGTTGAGCGCCTCCAGCAAATTATCCGGCGCCTCCGGTTGGACGGAGGCAGCCGGCGTCACGGTCTTGCCCTTCTTGCGAAGGGGTCGCCCGCCGGACTCCGGAGCCACTGTGGGTTCCGGGGCCGAGTCCGGTGCAAAGTCCGGGAGGTTGTCCTGTGACACCTCCAGAGCCTCCTCCTCCTGGTGGGTCCCTTCCTGGGATCCCACCTCGGCATCGTCCACGGCATGAGGGGTGGAGGCAGTCGGAAGAGAATCCATATCCGACGCACCTAAGGACCCGCTCGACGGAGCGGGAAGATCATCCTTGGGCGGACTGCAGGGTTGTATGTGGCATTAGAAAGACATTATGTGGGGAAAAAGAAAAACCTTGAAGTTATTCGGGAGTCCGGATACTTACGATCTCGCCAGGGGCTTGGCCCTTGGAGGAGCAGTCCGGGGGAAGAGTTTTTCCCTTCTTGGACCCTTCGGCCTCCCTTGTTGGGGAGGCCTTCCTTTTCTTCCCTCCCCCCGCTGGGGGAGAGGCTTTCTTCTTCTCCTCCTCGCCTTGGTGGGAGGAGTCGGCCTCAGATTCATCATCCGATAGCACCTGAAAACGGGAACTCTTCCGAGTCCCCGTGGCCTCCTTCTTCGCCTTCTTCTCCGGCACCACGTGGCATGCCGGAGCCAGCAGCCCCGTTAGGCGGGCGTCCGCTGGGTCCTCTGGTAATGGGGCCGGACAGATAGTCCGTTCGGCCTTCGCCAGCCAGTCCTGTCAAAGGTAAAGGGAGTTTAGATCCTGCATAGAGTCAAACTATGGAGAACAAGTGGCAAAATCACTTACCTTGTCAGCTGGACGCTGCGAGCGGAATCCGCGATCTTCGGTAGCGGATGCGGGAGCCTCGACGCCTTTGAACAACACCTTCCAGACATCTTCGTACATAGTGTCAAAGAGCCCGCTCAGGGTCTGGTGCTGCGCCGGATCGAACTCCCACATGTTAAAGCCCCGTCGTTGGCACGGGAGAATCCCGCGAATGAGCATGACCTGGACTACGTTGACAAGCTTGAGCTTCTTGTCCACCAGCTTTTGGATGCAGGCTTGGAGTCCGGTCAGCTCCTCCGAATCGCCCCAGATCCGGCCACTCTCTTTCCAGGAGGTGAGCCGTGTAGGGATGCCGGATCTGAATTCGGGGGCCGCTGCCCAATCAGGGTCACGCGGCTCGGTGATGTAGAACCACCCCGATTGCCACCCCTTGATGGTTTCCACGAAAGTGCCCTCCAGCCACGTAACGTGGGACATCCTGCCCACCATGGCGCCTCCGCACTCCGCTTGGCTGCCCTTCACAACCTTCGGCTTGACACTGAAGGTCTTGAGCCACAAGCCGAAGTGGGGCTGGATGCAGAGGAAGGCCTCGCACATCACGATAAACACCGAGATGTTGAGGATGAAATTCGGGGCCAGATCATGGAAATCTAGGCCATAGTACAACATGAGCCCCCAGACAAAGGGATGAAGTGGGAAGCCCAGTCCGCGGAGGAAATGGGGAAGAAATACTACCCTCTCATGGGGCCTGGGGGTGGGGATGAGCTCTCCCTCGTCGGGGAGCCGGTGCGCGATGTCACTGGACAAATATCCGGCGTCGCGCAACTTCTGGATCTGCCCCTCCGTGACGGAGGAGGCCATCCACTTGCCTCCCGCTCCGGACATAGTTGGAGAAGGTTGAGGTGAGAAGTGCGGACTTGGGCGCTGGAGCTCGAGTTCACGGAGATGGATAAGCCAAGGAGGAAGAAGGCGCAGGTAAAAGGGTTGGATCTTTACCCCCTTATATGGGCGGACAAAAACATGTGTCCCCACCAGCCTAGTAAAACTCGCTTATCTCCCAAGTGTCACAATCAATGGCGCGGTTGGGTTACCCACGTCCGTATTGATGGGAATCCCGGAATAAGGGGAACACGATCTCTGCTTCGACAAGACGTACCAAGGAAACCGCCTCGCTAAATGCGCTGATGTGATGCAATAAAAACAATTCGAGTAAAGGCTTGATAATGGTGTGACGTCACACCACAAAATACGTCAGCAGATTGAACTTGTGTAATATTATTCTCTCTACGGTGGTACGTGGAATTTATTTTTGCAGAGCCGGACACTATCCTGGTGTTCACAATCTTCTTTAAATTATTCGGAGGAAGAACTCGCCTTGCAATGCCGAAGACAACATGCGCGCCGGACTCGTCGTCATTGAAGCCTAGTTCAAGGGCTACTGAGGGAGTTCCGGACTAGGGGGTGTCCGGATAGCCGAACTATCATGATCGGCCGGACTCCAAGACTATGAAGATACAAGATTGAAGACTTCGTCCCGTGTCCGGATGGGACTTTCCTTGGCGTGGAAGGCAAGCTTGGCGATACGGATATGTATATCTCCTACCATTGTAATCGACTCTGTGTAACCCTAGCCCGCTCCAGTGTCTATATAAACCGGATGGCTTTAGTCCATAGGACGAACAACAATCATACCATAGGCTAGCTTCTAGGGTTTAGCCTCCTCGATCTCGTGGTAGATCTACTCTTGTAACACACATTATCAATATTAATCGAGCAGGACGTAGGGTTTTACCTCCATCAGGAGGGACCGAACCTGGGTAAAACATCGTGTCCCTTGTCTCCTGTTACCATCCGCCTAGACGCACAGTTCGGGACCCCCTACCCGAGACCCGCCGGTTTTGACACCGACAGGGCCCATTTATTCTTGGGCTCATTTGCAGCATTCGGTTACTTACGGCCCGTTACTGTCATTTTCTGCTTGGGGGCAAATTAAGCCCGTCGTTACAGTCGGCCCGTTTGTGGACTGTTAATATGTTGGGCCGTTTTCATGTCAAAAAAACCCGTTGGGCTGTTTTCATATAGTTATCAAATACGGCCTGTTATGGTCCACAAATAGTACGACCCATGATTGGCAAAATGACAATACGCCACATAGAAGGCCCATGGATCCTATGGCTCGTAGAAGGCCCATGGACCCTAACGCCCGTAGAAGGCCTATGGATCCTACGGTCCATACAAAGGCTAATGGATCCTACGACCGTAGAAGGCCCATGGATCATACGGCTTGCAGGAGGCTCATGGTGACAACAGTTTGTGTGCTGCCATGATTATTTTGGCCTAGTTACCAAAAATAGGCTATTGTGGACACTAGAAAAACACAGAAAAAGAACTGTAGTGACTACAAGGAAACAACTAAATAAGACAATGAGGAAATAAATAAGCAAGCAATTAACGCTAACCTATTACCGCTATTACACATATTACATCCACTGGGCATCAAAGTTTGCCACCAGTGCAAGTATAGGGAACAAAGTAGCATATTACATACATTGGCCGTCAAAATTGGCCACCAGTGCAAATAAACGCGGCAGCAAAACAAGAGAATAACTGAACAACTTCAGAAGAGCTCAAGAAACGTTATCCTGGGTATCCAGCATGCTGGCAATAATCTTAGCAAGCTTATTAGCTTTGTCCTGTTTGGCGCTAAAATCCTCCAATGCTTGCTGTTGGACCAGAAAGTATGCATCTGAATGCTCCAGGTACTTCCGCAGTCCTTTCGCTTCTTGTCGCAGCACAGCTAATCGATGTCTTTCAGCTTGCAGTTGAGACTCAAGAAACCGAATTGATTTAGACAACGAGTTTGAATAGCTTGTGCAAGCGGTAGTGGCCAGTAACTCGAACACTATACTAAGACATGACTTTGGGGTTGTCTCACTGTCTTCAAGATAGTCTTCCTTAGCTGTTTTATCAGCTTTGTTGGAGACCAACAAGGATGTGTCACTGTCCTGAACCTTATCTGCATTACTTCCTTTACCATTGCTTAATAAGGCACCCTTCCCCAATATTCTGTCAGCATTCTAAAAGAAGAAACAAGCAGACACATAACAGGTTTAGCATGTACTAGTATATGAAACTCATTTCGGTGAAACAGTTCATTAGTAAGGTGGACAGGATTAAACTACCAATTCTTCTATTGCCAAGTACTAGTACATAATAAAAGCATCAAACAAACATATATCTATGTCCTATGGTCACTGCATTGTCTTGCCAAATCAAAATAGAGACACGGTTCAAATCATATCAGTTCAAGACAAAGCAGCAGTGAAAGAATACAAAGCGTGGGAAACTACATGCGCACAACAAGATTTCAGATGGGTACCACGGGTCTACATGTACAACAACACTATTGGCTCTATTGTGATGCTAGTAATATGCATGATATGAGAAGTCAACTGTATACACAATTGAAATTGAATCAATAGAGCTATTGATAAGAGCAAACCTGTTAAAGAAACATGCGTGAACATACCTAATGTGCCATTGGAGTTTCGATTGGATCCTTTCAATTTAAAAATAAGTTTGTATGAGTAAATATACTGATACAAGAGCAAAGCAGTATGCACGATTGCAATCATAGTTAAAAAAGGCACATCGGCTCTAGGCGTTGGCAAAACGCATTGCGCATAACTACGCTTAATCTGTGCATAACTGTGCATAAGCATGCGCATTGGTTAGTAAAGCGCAAGGCAATGGCAAAACGCACAATTAGCGCCTAGCGCTTTTTTGAACTATCATAGCAATGGAATCTTAAATTAGAATAGTTGTTCTTCAGGTTTAGGCACTTGTTCTACATGAACAGAGTACAGTAAGACGCAACAATATAGTACTTAAAAATAGAAAATGAGCTCATAGACATTACCACATTCTTGGTTCGTGACTAGTACAGAACAAGGCATTCCTAGTCATCGTCCAGTAAATGTGTCTCAGGAGAACGTAAGGAAATTTGATGAGTTTCTTTGCCGGTGAAGTACGTTTTCTTCAGGTAATTCCGATACTGCCACCAAGCATTCTTGAAGATAGCAGAGGTATCAGCACAGGTTACCTCATCCTGAGTTTCTAAATCGGTCCTTCTCTATAGAGAAAAATGGTAAAATTTGATGTATTATAACCATCATGGAGGTAGGATGTATGGGACAAAGCAAAGTAATTGCCATGAATAACATTACTTACACATAACTCCTAGACAAACACCTGCAACTGGCATTTTCCTTCATCTTCAGCATAATATTTCCAAGATGGGAAGATACACACATACGAGTTAACAACATCAAATGCGATAGCTGCTAAACTAAGACTAGCTGGTTGTGCTTCCTCCACAGGAATAGGCGTATTAACTGGTGGAGTTGGGGTTCACCGTGGTAGTACAGGCCCTTTCGGCACTGGTGCTGCCTTACTAACTGCTCTTGTTTGGGAGCTCTGTGGTGGAGATGGTGCTGTGTCAACAGGAACTGGGTTACTATCTGCTGGGGTTGGGGTTAGATTGGGTGAAGCTGGTTCTCTGTCCATCGCAGTAGGGGTACAATCTGCGAGAGTTTGGGTTATGTGTGGTAGGGCTGGTTCTTGTGCATGTACAACCGGGGTGCTATCTCCACCAAGAGGTAGCACTGTTTTATTTGAAGACCGTGTTTTTAGTCCACTGGATACTGGCGTCACCCGCTCCAATTCAAATGGCTGATAAACAGGAAACATAGTTGAATGTACAGACATTGTATGAGAGACAGATGCAATAGATAGTGTGTAAAAAAGGCATGAAATAGTTGACATGTATATTGTTTAACTAAAACGGATAGCATGACATAATTTCACATATATGATGTCTATCTAAACTGGATAGCATAGCATAACATAATTCAAAGATATGATGAATATCTAAACAGGATCGCATGACATAATTCACCTACGTGGTATCTAAGTAATTAGGATCGCATCATTTAATTCACATATGTGATTTATATGCTAAATAGAGGGCATTTGATATGATGTTTGAAATAAGAACATGGTGTTGAATATTGTGTATATGATGTCTAAACTATGCAATGCAAGACACCATATGCATGATATGAGCAGTATGGCTGTGCCAAGTTTGAGCATACACCTCGGTGGGGGAATAGGACTGGTCATCTGTCTCTGAATCCATCTCTAAGGAGCTATCAGGACCGAACAAGAGATCTTCTTCGACAGGTAGCACTCTCTGCTCTGAAGCCTTGTTTTCACTCCAGATTTTTCCATCCCCACCCAAATGGCTGATTCACAGGAAGAGTAGTTTAATGTACAAACATGGTCGACAAATGGAAATGTAATGAAGAAAAGGATGGGCAATATATCATTCAAATATCTGATGGCTGGTTAAATAGGATGGCATTGCACATTTCACATATATTATGGCTGGCTAAAAGACATGAGACTGCATAATTCCCATATATGATATAGAAACTAAACAGGTGGCATTACAGAACATGTCTAAACTAAGCAGATGACATATATGATGTCAAAAGTAGGCACTGCAAGGCAACATATGCATGATATGACTAACATCATCATGCCAAGGTAGAGCAAACACCTTGGGGGTAAATAGGAGTGGTCAGCGGCGTCTGAATCCGCCTCAGAACAGATATCTTCCTCTGGATTACAATCTGGAGAGGGGTGGGGAGGGTTTGCCATTGAACCCACCATGGAGCGATGTCTGCATGACATTGTATTGCCACGCAAAACTCTTCTCTTTTTCTCTACATGTTCAGCATGTCTGTGTACAATATCTGACATGCATACGAAAAAAATATGGTGAGATTATGTAAGGAGAGCATGCAGAAATTTAGAGTGATGGTAACAACCAGTGGATGGATCCAAAAATAATGATAGCAGGCTAATGATTGCTTTAAATTAATAAAAAGACAGATGATGATTGCTTTACTATTTGTTTCCCACCCAAGATGAACAACGCAGGCATACCCTAGGTGAACCAGATATTAGACAGACATACTATTCATTGCTGCCTCGATATGTGCCCCACAACTATTTAGAACTCAAGTTTGAACATTAATTTGGACCTGACTTGGAGTCCAAGAGGTGAAGAGGACGATAAAGTAGCAGGTAATTTTAAGCAATGCATAACATAAGCAGAAACAAAAGAGTGCAACCTCTCTTGTGGACCCATGTACTCCTCAGGTTCATCTGTTGAGTCAATGATGGTGATGCCGTTGCGGTGGGTGCCGGCGGCAGGGAAGGAGATCTGAGGCGGTGAAAGACGGTCATGATTTGTGATGTCTAGTTTGGAGGATGCTTCTGTCGATGGAGCAGCTCAGGTGAGGTGGACAACGTCGTGGCAGGAGCAGGACAAACCACACAAAGTTCCCTTCATACGTACCTGTAACTGATAATTCTGGAAGAGCTCATTTGGCTTGCATGATTCTTAAAACGCTGGTATAGGAAAAACACCGGAATAGGATAGGAATGCACATGGTAAACAGAGCATTTGTAAACACAGGATTTTTGTCAACTTGGGTGTTTGGTTTACAGGAATTGGGAGAACAAAGGAATGCAAAGAAACATGGCCAAAATAAAGTGAAACCATATGAAAGTGTGCATAGTTAGAATGTTATTCTGGCACTAATGCACTTGGTCTTGTTTTCATGCATAGGATTTTGAAAAGTAGGTCCAGGTGGATGTTTTGCTTCATTCCTTTGAACAAAATGCTTGAATAATTGAATAGTAGAGTGCCATTGGAAAATTCCCTATTGCTATGTTTTTCCGTTGAACCAAAATAGCCCTAATGGATCGACGTGAATGTATAGTAATAAGTGATGCAACAAGTGTACAACCTCTTTGCCGTAGCCGTGTCGACCTCGGCATCATTGGGTTGGTCTCTGAAGCAGTTGAGGCAGAGGTGGCTGTCAGAGATGTGGAGGAAGATCTGAGGAATCTGTAGACAGCGTCCAGGGCACTGCTCTGTTGTGATGGATCGTTCTGTCGTTGGAGCAGCTCTGGTGAGCAGTAAGACATCAAGGCTGAAGCAGCACAAGACAGACATCATCAATCTCAAGTGGGATTCTAATAGCATCTCCAATAGATGATGTAAAATAGATGTAAAATTTACATCACCAAAAACAACTTGACTACAACAGATGAGGTAAAAACTGTTAACTCTGAACTTAACTGTCGAAACTGAAATTTACTGTGGAATCTGAATGCAACTGTCGAAACTGAACGCAATGGTAGCAGAGAGGCACTTGCCATGTAGTTTAGGGAGGGCCTGCAGTTCATCTTCAACCTGCACACCCCTGAGCCGCCAGCCACCATCGGCCGAACTGCCGGCCCCAATGTCGGTGTCAAAACCGGCGGATCTCGGCTAGGGGGTCCTGATCTGTGCGTCTTAGGCTGATGGTAACAGGAAGCAAGGGACACAGCGTTTACCCAGGTTTGGGCCCTCTCGATGGAGGTAAAACCCTACTTCCTGCTTGATTAATATTGACGATATGAGTAGTACAAGAGTAGATCTACCACAAGATCGTAGAGGCTAAACCCTAGAAGCTAGCCTATGATGATTATGATTGTAATTGTGATCGGCCTTCTAAGGACCAACCTCTCCGGTTTATATAGACACCGGAGAGGGCTAGGGTTTACATGAAGTCATTTACAAGGAAGGAAATATAATATCCGGATCGCCAAGCTTGTCTTCCACGCAAAGGAGAGTCCCATCCGGACACGGGACGAGGTCTTGAGTCTTGTATCTTCATGCTCCAATAGTCCGGACGATGTATACAGTCCGGCTATCCGGATACCCCCTAATCCAGGACTCCCTCAGTAGCCCCTGAACCAGGCTTCAATGACGATGAGTCCGGCGCGCAGTCTTGTCTTCGGCATTGCAGGGCGGGTTCCATCTCCGAATACTCCAAAGTAATTATCGAACACTTAGACCGTGTCCAGATCTGCGAGATGATTCTCACATACCATCGTAGGGAACATAGCATAAATCTGGTCTGCTGGCAATCTCTGTACGTCGTGCCTTTGCATCATGGCCCGGTCCAACACGAACCGACGTTTCTCGCCCCACCTCGACTCGCGTTGCGAGGCGGTTTTATTGGCACGTCCTGGCAAAGCAGAGATCGTGTTCCTCTTATTACGGGTTCTTCCATCAATATAGGCATGCGTAACCCTACGACGACCGTTGGCATGACTCCGTGTGTCTTTTAGATAAGCCTCAGGCGGTCACCCTGAGCACTCTTGATATTCACCCTCTTTATAAAGGGCCGAGGCCTATGCCACTTTTCCACCTCCCTCGCGTCTTCTCGCACCTCGGGTTCTAACATCCGAGACCTAAGCTCCTACACCCCAGATCCTCCAATATGTCCGGATCCAACCCTCAAGGCAGGTGGGTGGCCTCCTAGATCCAAGAGGAGGACATTGCGAGGCTTAGGGAGGTCCGATATCTGACCACCGACATCCAGCACAGGCTTCCTGCTCCAGGGCAGGTCATCCCTACACCAGAGCCCAATGAGAGCATCGTGTTTGTCCCTCACTTCCTCCGTGGCTTGGGCCTCACTCTCGATCCCTTTGTGAGGGGGCTCATGTTCTATTACGGGTTGGATTTTCATGATCTAGCTCCGGACGCTATCCTCCATATCTCGTCGTTCATTATTGTGTGCGAAGCTTTTCTCCACATCACTCCACACTTCGGCTTATGGCTCAAGACCTTTAATGTGAAGCCGAAGATGATCGAGGGGCGACATGCAGAGTGCGGAGGTGCCATAGTAAGCAGGGACGCCGATGCCCCATGGCCAGAGGGTTCTTTCCCAGAAGTATCCGATGTATGGCAACGAAGGTGGTTTTATGTTACGGCTCCTAGAGGCACAAAGTGGGTGGCCGCCCCCGAGTTCCGCTCGGGCCCTCCGTCACAACTGTCGTCTTGGACCGACGTAGGACAGAATTGGGGGGCCGCTGGTGATGTACCAGTACTACAGAGCTGCATCCGGGAGCTTCTTGAGAGGGACATTAACCTTGTCAGCATAATTCAAGTGATGTTAATCCGACGGATGTTGCCGTGCCAACGCCAGCCTCTTCGGATGTGGGAGTTCAATCCAGAGGGTCCGCGGACTGTTAAGCACTTCTTCGGCCTGAAGCTCGAGGGGATGTGTAAATTATTCTTTGGACCACAAGTAGAGTGTCCGGACACCATCGAGGATGCGGGCCTAAGCTGCAATCGCCTAGATACCCAAGTAAGTAACCTTGATACCAGACACTTTGTTTTATATTTGTCATAGTTGTTATTCTGAAAATCATTTGTGGCCAGGAATGGCTCAGTATGGAAGAGAGAATTAGGTGTCCGACGCCACTTCCCGAAGGCTCGCCTAATCCCACCATTGCCAAGATGCTTGACTGGGTGCTCAGCAAAATGCCCTCAGGGAAAGATAAGGTGAAGAACGAAGAAACCAAACTTCACACGCTGCGTATCCGAACCGGGGGAATTGTTACCTCCCCTGAGGAGGATAGTCGAGAAGGGGAGGCTAAAGCCTCCTCCCCGCGCGGGAAGAAAAGGGCCGGCTCCAAAGACTTGGAGACGGAGATGCCCCAACTAGGGAAAAAGGTATCACCATGGGGCTCTGCCACGACGGGCACCCTCACCGCGTCATGCCCGCCAACGGGCCAGCCCTCCACCGAGCTGTAAGTCAATCGTTAATTCGAAGGTACTGCGTTTCTCCAAGATCAATAACCAGGATTCGTCTTTTGCAGTCCGGCTAGCAGCTCTTCTCAACAGAGTTCGTCTTCGGGGGATCTTCCTCCGGAGATGATGGAGAGCGAGACCCGAGCCACCTCTCCACCTCATGAAGTGGGCGACACCGAGGTGTCGTCATGGAGGAGTCCGGACCTGCCGAAGCCGGAAGCTAATATGTCAGCCGCCCTAAGCCCGGAGCGTTTGGCTCTCACGAGGGGCGATGGGAAGGGTCCGACATAGTTCGATGTCCGGCCAGACATACTGACAAGCCTTCTGGAGCAAGCTGCGATCTCGGAGGAGCACCGCTCATTAATGAGCGCGGTGCTCAAGAAGATTTCATCCGCCACAAGCGGTTTGAATGAAGCATTTACGAGCCTGCTCAGAGGCTTTGAGGTATGTAGTGAAAAATACACTATTTTTTGGCTGTGAGGCACGCGCTAGATGTGCTCCATGCGGATAGTAGCCCCTGAGACTCTGGTTGCCCGCCCTAGGCGGCAAACGGGGTATCATATAGTAATGATTGTGATGTGCCAATGCATAGGTATCTGAGGGGCCGGCAGCCGACCAGTCCATTGAAGTTGTCGAGCTAAGGAGACAGATCGGATCTATTGATGCCGGTATCACGCTGGTGAACAAGCGGCTGGACGATTCACAAGGTATGTGCTCTGCTTTCCTTATTATATTGTATAGGAAAATATGAGAGGGGCATAATATTAATGCAATATGCTTGGACTGCAGATGGTGCTGCTGCCGTGGAAGCCCTGAGGGAGGAACTTGCCCAAGCCAAGGAACAAGCTCGGGTTAGCAGTGCGGCTTCCCTAAAGGTGGTCGAACAATTGAGAGCCGAACAGGCTGCTCATCGCTGAAGCGGGGAAAAGATAGCCGAAATGGCTGTGGAGTTGAAAAATGCCGATAACCGGTATGAACTCCGTGAAAAGGAGAATAAGGCTAGTTCAGCTGATCTGAATAAGGCACTTAATGCCACCAAGGAGATGCGGACCGAGGTCAGGGGTGTGCGAGAGGAGCTTCAACAGGCCGGTAAAATCGCGGCTGGGGGCTCCTACTTACTGCGGACGAAGTTTTTGGATCTGAAGTATGCTCCCCTGGATGGACGCTGGAGTCCTGCAGATGCGTATGCGGACTTGGCGAAGAGTACCGCTTATGCAGCCAAGTTTTTCGAGGATCAAGGTGATAAAGAGGTGGAGAAGCTTTTCTGGTCGCAATTCAATGCTCCCGCGCGCCCGCTGCCGTTAAGTGATAAGATGGCTGCTGGGGCGAAGCTTCACAGGTTGTCCGGGCTTGCAATGCGGTCTGTAATAGACCATCTTTGGCCAAAGGGGCCTAAGCCGGACAGTTACTTTGGTTTGCTGCAGCAGTTCCTTGGGGCCGTGCCTCAGATCGATGCCATGAGGAGGTCGGCGTGCATAGAGGGTGCACGAATGGCTCTTGCCCGCGTTAAAGCATATTGGACAGATATGGAGGCCACCGTTGTAGCGACCCAGAATCCTGCAGGAGGCCAGTATCCGGCCGAGCACTACTTGGCGCAGGTAACAGAAGGTGCCCTCTTAAGAGAGACGCAGTGCTCGAAGAATGTCTTATTCGAGTGACAGATCGAATCATTGTAAAAACAATGTTATTTCGGTTATAAGGCTATATTTATACTTTTTGCCTCAAAGTATTATTGTGTCTCTTGTGCGACCGTTATATATATATATATATATATATATATATATATATATATATATATATGTGATCCGAAAGTTAGCAGTCGTTGGCTTCAGCCCCCACGCATACAATGCGGGGGTGTTCGCAAAAAATATGCGTAATCACACTTGATCCAACGTCTTGGTCCATTAAGGAGGTGATCGCACGTCGAACTAGGCAACCGGACTATATAGCTGTAACACTTTCGCTTAGCCATGGGAGTCTAACGGTGGGGCTACTATGTAGCCCCTGGTACCTTCGCATGCATCTGAATACAGGCACGTGTCTACATGACCGGGAAATGGTCCTATATTAATGCGGAGGGATCCTAAAGATTCCGATAAGTCTTCGAGTGGTTGAACAGTCTCACGCTGTATCATGATAGTCAGATTTCGGCTTTCTCTACTGAGGTGCTCATCCGAAATAACTAGGGCACAATCGCAGTAGTTCTCCTTTGGCCGCTTTAGCCGATAAGAATGGAACATAAGGCGGCAAACCCAGGAGCCGGGCAAACCCAACATTTGACCAAAGACATGATTCGGAGCTGATGCATATAAGGCCAAACTCGCGACGCCGAACACTCCCGAAGGTATTCAGACTTTATAACAGAAAATGGGCTAAAGAATGCCCCTTCATTATAAATCCTGTAGTTCCAGGTACGTCCATTAGTCTGTCATGGTGAAATGCCAATAACGGCAGTATCCTCTGTGGGTGTAGTACCCATGGGATGTGGGAACAACAAGAGGCAATATAAAAGGTTTACACAGGGGCTTAATCTAAAGAGAAATCTTTGAGCGGGGCCCTGCTGCACGTCTGCGCCTTTGTCTCCATTGTGCCGTTTCCTGGAAGGGTATCGCATGCATTGTGTCTGTAAAAAGGAAAGCTTGTGTAGGAGAGTACAACGTAAGTATGCGATGGATAGTAAAAGTGTGAGATGTTGGCCTGCCAATAAGATTGAGCCAAGTGTGGGGCTATATTAAATTTTTATAGCCCCTGGTGTCCTCTATGAGATTACATATATGGTGCGCTGGTTCAGTTTTATCCGGGCTGCCGGACTTGTCTAACCGTGTCTGTGGTCTTAATGACCAGTCATAATTTCTGATATTGGAGGCCGCTTATAGTCCGGCCGCTGGGGCCGTCGTGTGTTCCTCTGCGCGTGAAGAGCGCTCTGTGTTTCCGTTAACGGTGATGACGCCACGTGGACCGAGCATCTTGAGTGTAAGGTAGGCATGGTGCGGTATTGCGTTGAAGCGGGCGAAGGCCGCTCTTCCAAGCAATGCGTGATAGCTGCTCTGGAAGGGTGCGATGGTGAAGGGTAGTTCTTCGCTTCTGGAGTTGCCTAGGGAGCCGAATGTTACCTCTAGTAGGACGGAGCCCCTGCTGTAGGCTTCAATGCCTCGTATCATCTCTTCAAAGGTGGTGTTGCTTTGGATGATTCTGGATGGGTCTATCCCCATTCTGCAGACAGTGTCCTAGTATATTAAATTGAGACTACTGCCGCCGTCCATAAGAACGTGGGTGAGGTGGTATCCGTTGATTATTGGGTCAAGCACCAAGGCCTCTGATCCTCCGCGTCGAATACTAGTCAGGCGGTCCGTATGATCGAAGGTGATCGGACAAGCCATCTAGTACTTAGGTGTGGGTACGATGGGCTCTATAGCGTACGTGTCTTTGAGCGCGCATTCGTGCCTTCTCGTGGATGTGTGAGTCGCGTGGATCATGTTTACTGTTTTAACCTCTGGTGGGAATTTTTTTCTATCCCCCAGTGTTCGGCTGACGAGGTTCATCCTTGTCTTCACTTGGTGTTTCCCTTCCCTTGTGTTCGGCATTTAATTTGCCGGCCTACTTGAAAACCCAGCACTCTCTGTGTGTGTGGTTAGCAGGTTTGTTGGGGGTGCCATGAATTTGGCACAGTCTGTCCAGGACTCTGTTCAAACCGGATGGTCCCTCTTTACTGCCTTTAAGTGGCTTCTTTTGCTGATCGGTCAAGAGCCCCCAAATCTGGCGTTTACCGTTGTGTTGTCCGAACTCTATTCCTTGTTTTGACGTTTGTTTGTATTACGCCGTGGCTTCCCATTGCCATCCCTTATTTCAGATGTGCTGGGATTGCTGGTGCCTTTACGGGCCAGCCAGCTATCTTCACCCGCGCAAAAGCGGGTCATAAGGCTTCTTAAGGCTGCCATTGTCCTTGGCTTTTCTTGGCCGAGGTGTCTGGCGAGCCACTCGTCGCGGATGCTATGTTTGAATGCCGCTAAGGCTTCGGCATCCGGACAATTGACAATTTGATTCTTCTTAGTGAGGAATCTGTTCCAAAGCTTGCGGGCGGACTCCCCGGGCTGTTAGATTATGTGACTTAAATCGTCCACATCCGGAGGCCGGACATAAGTCCCTTGAAAATTGGCCCTGAACGCGTCCTCGAGTTCCTCCTAACTCCCTATTGATTTTTCGGGGAGGCTTTTCAACCAGTGTCGAGCTGGTCCCTTCAGTTTGAGGGGAAGGTATTTGATGGCGTGGAGGTCATCCCCACGAGCCATATGTATATGCAGGATAAAATCCTCGATCCATACCCCTGGGTCTGCCGTTCCGTCGTATGCCTCTATATTCATAGGTTTAAAACCCTGTGGAAATTCATGGTCCAGTACTTCTTCGGTGAAGCACAGGGGGTGAGCAACCCCTTTGTATCTGGACGTGCTGTGGCATGCCGTCGGCCGTTGTTGTGTCCGGTGTTTATTCCGAACTGGTATTCGATTGGTATAATCGTTTTGGTGGCCATAGTCCCGTGCCGTGTTGTGTCCTTTAGATCCGTAGATGGATCTAGCCACGCCGGCTTTCTCATCCAGGTGCTCACGTAAATCATGTGCGGTGTCGGTAGCTGCTCTGTTGCGGTTACGTAGTGGTACGTCCGGCCTCCTTGTTGTGTTGTTCTTTGGTGGAACGGCCTCGTCATCGAATTTTGGCGGTAGCTTGCGTTTTGGGTAGCTCTTTGTATGGCGATCGTCGCCATATCTTTCTTCTGTGTCTAGCACTTTGTTCCATTTGCGATTGAGCGTTTCCTGTGCGGCTTTTAGCCATTGCTTCTGCTTCTTTAGACTTCCTGCGGTGTCCATAAGCTTTCTGTGGAGGTTATCTCATTCCACGCGTGTTTCCGGGATGATGAATGCGTCATCATCCGGACTTTGTTCTTGTCTTGGGGCAGCTGATGAACTCGTCCCTCGGGATCATTGTGATCGGGCGTCCGCCCCGAACTGTGTTCGGCATGACCTGGCTTGTCCTGCTCCATCGATGGGTCCGCATGGTCATTGTTGCCTTTGGAGTTGACTGGGGTGTCGATCTTTCTGGCGCTCTTGTCGCTATTTTTACTGTTGCTAGACTTTGAGCGGCGTCTGCGCCGTCGTTCTGGCTTTTGCCCGGGGGTTTTATCTTTCGGATTGTCGCCGTCGTCCTCCTTGGGCGTGTCCACCATGTATATATCGTGTGATGAGGTAGTAGTCCAATGCCCCAGAGATTCTGAATCTTCTCCTGCATCGTCGTTCATACCGTCGATGCCTTCGGAGTCGAAGTCAAGCACGTCGGTTAAATCATCAACCGTGGCAATGAAGTGGGTGGTGGGTGGGCAACGAATTCCTTTGTCGCCTGCTTCCCACTCGAGCCGGACATAGTTCGGCCAAGAGCCTCCTGACAAAGAGAGAGACTTTAATGAGTTCAGCATGTCGCCAAAGGGCGAGTGCTCGAAGACATCCGCAGCGGTAAAGTCCATTACCGGAGCCCGACCAGGCTCGGCTGGCTCAGGAGCGCGCGGACTGGAACCTACAACCGGATATGAGTCTGGGGGTCTGGAGTCACAGGCTTCCCTAGAAGTGAGGCCTGTGTTCGGCTCTACCGCCGATGAGTGTGTAGCCTGCGGGGCGGGGTCCATCCACCCATCCTTGGGCCACGTAGTCTGCTCCGGATTTAGGTCCGGGACTACTACAGGGGTAGTATCCCGAGCACTGTCCGACAGCAGGTCTAGGCCGTGCTCATCGTGACTGCCCGACACTCCTGGCACTGGCCCGATTCCGTCGAGGATCAAGCCTCCACGGATATCGGCCGTGTAGTTCAGGTTTCCGAACCTGACCTGGTGGCCAGGGGCGTAGCTATCGATCTGTTCCAGATGGCCAAGCGAATTGGCCCGCATTGCGAAGCCACCAAACACGAAGATCTGTCCGGGGAGAAAAGTCTCGCCCTGGACCATGTTGCCGACGATTGAAGGTGCCATCAAGCCTTGCAGCAACGACACAGAGGAACTCTCAATGAAAGCACCAACGTCGGTGTCAAAACCGGCGGATCTCGGGTAGGGGGTCCCGATCTGTGCGTCTTAGGCTGATGGTAACAGGAAGCAAGGGACACAATGTTTACCCAAGTTCGGGCCCTCTCTATGGAGGTAAAACCCTACTTCCTGCTTGATTAATATTGACGATATGAGTAGTACAAGAGTAGATCTACCACGAGATCGTAGAGGCTAAACCCTAGAAGCTAGCCTATGATGATTATGATTGTAATTGTGATCGGCCTTCTAAGGACCAACCTCTCCGGTTTATATAGACACCGGAGAGGGCTAGGGTTTACATGGAGTCGGTTACAAGGAAGGAAATATAATATCCGGGTCACCAAGCTTGTCTTCCACGCAAAGGAGAGTCCCATCCGGACACGGGACAGAGTCTTGAGTCTTGTATCTTCACGCTCCAATAGTTCGGATGATGTATACAGTCCGGCTGTCCGGATACCCCCTAATCCAGGACTCCCTCACCCAGCGCCGCCTCGCTGACCCGAAACAACTCCCCACCGCCACCCGACCAGCCCTCTAGGCCCCGCCCCCCTACCTCGAACCCTAATATCGATAGTGGGGTACCTCTCCGGCGAGCCCCCGTCCCCGCTGCAGGTGGTTCTTCCTTAACTCCGACGAGACCCCCAACCCCTAAAAATCGACTGACCCAAAAGTCGATTTAGTCGACTGAAGTGTGGCTAAATCGGAGCAGAACAGCAACACGAACGATGGGGGGGGGGGCAGCAGCAGCAGCTGGGCGAGCGAGCGATCGAGCGAGAGCCGGAGTAGCAGCAGCAGATCCGGCTGGTATGGACGCCGCCGCCGAAGGGGCCTCGCACTGGTGGAGAGCCGCCGTGGAGATGTCGCCCGCAGTGCCGGCTTCAGGGTAGCCGCTCCATGGGGGTGCGGGATGGAGCAACGTCGATGCCGGGAGGTCGAGTTAAGGAGAAGGTGCGATGCGATGAGTGTACAACCTCTTTGGTGCCGCCGAGTAGGCCTCGGCTTCTTCCGAGGAGTCGGCGAGGATTCTGCGGTTTCGGTGGAGCGAGTTAAGGCGGGATAGAGCAACCGTGACAGATGAGGCGATCGTCGGAGCAGCTCGAGGTGGAGGACGGGCGGCTGAATCGGCGAGACGACGAGATGGACGACGGATCCTCATCCGGGGAGGTGGACGAGGGACATCGAGCTGTTGCGGTGGACGACGTCGTCGGGGAAGAGGCTCCGACTGGGCAGCGGTGAGGTGGCAGACGAAGGAGGGTGGGGTTTCGCGGCTGGAGCAGAGAGGTTATGGCGGCCTAGGATTTCGGATGGCGAAAGGGGGTGATGGGAGGTGGTGAAGCATGACTTAGGGACGCGCTTGTCCAAAATGTAGGGTGTGTTACAAAAGTACCCCCCCCCCCAACAATTTGAACTAGCGACCCTTTCGGCTCAGTGTTAGAAGGGGGATTTCGCGTGTCAGGATTTGGTAGCTGGAGGGAGTATTCGCGTGCGTTGTAATTTCGGGATAGCAAAGCGCGGGTTGTGAAGGCGCCAGTTTTGGGAGCACGATATCTAAATTTTAGGGATATAACAAGACGCGGGTTGAATTTTAGGGACAAGCCTAACGTGTAGTAATATTGTACTTGTATGTACCAAATCAATTCGCACTTCTTTCAACCAAAAAGAAAACAAAAAAATAAAACTATTCACACCACACAAAGAGAGAGTCTTGCCCTGTTTTACTATACAAATGCTATTCAAAGCTACTCCCTCCTTCCATCTATATAGGGCCTAATGCGTTTTTCGATGCTAACTTTGTCCAAATATTAGAGCAATAATATATGGCATGCAACTTACACAAAGCACACCGTTAAATTAGGTTCTTTCAATGATATAATTTTCACATGTGCATGTCATGTACTATTAATCTTGTCAATAGTCAAAGGCGGTCTTAAAAATCTCATTACACCCTATATAGATGGAAGGAGGGAGTATGAATCCATGTTATGTCTGATTAAGTTTTTTCGCTTGCTGTATAATGCATGTAACCTACTCATACCAACATTTTAGTGCATTCCAAATGTCTATACTACCGATGCAATTCGAACTAAATTTGAATTCGTTTCTCTATTTCAATAAGAATCTACAATCATGATTGTTGCCCACTTCAACAATCATTCGTGTATTACCTTAATAACACACCACATGATTACTATAGAGATAGATATGAACTATGTGTACTACATGAACTCGAATTCTATTTTTTGAATACACTTGATGTTGATTCCAAATAATAGTGCATTTGATGTACTAACTATATATTCATAATCTAAATCATGTTCCATATGTACACTGTGTTTATCACACAAAGTATAGTGCCCCGCCCCCTACATTATGACAAGTATTTAGACCTGAGCTGCAAAAGCCACACATTAGCCCAAATTATAATCAATGTTCTATGTATTATACATAGTACTAGCAAGATGCCCATGCGTTCCACAGAAGATCAACATGATCAAGGGGCCTAATTTGCAAATATGGAGAGGGGTGGGTATCTTTTTTCAAACTTGCCATATTTTCCTTCCTATCCACCAGATATAAATCGGACGACCTATATTGCAGGATGGCAGGCACACCATCATCAACAACTCCGTTTTTTATAAGAGTAGAGATAAAATATATTATATGTAGTATAACATGTTCATAACCACGCCATGTCTATCAGCGTTATATATATTCACACATGCGTCGGTTTAAAACACTATGAGAAATTCTTCAAATATCCGAATTCGCTTTTTATAATGAAGTATGATCTCTATTCGTCTTTTACACCCACACAATCCTCTTATCTTTGTAGCTAGCGCTAACTTTCTATCGTGCATGCACATGCCCGCATCCCTCTCACCCTCCCTCAGCATTCTCTAGCTCCATCGCGCAAATTCGTCTTTTCACTTTAGGTTGTTCACCCACAGTGTGTGTAGGCCCCCCAGCTCCTTCTTTACTGCACACATCGATCGATATGCCTCTCTAGCCAGGTGTGCCTAGCACAAACACAAGCTTCCCCTCTTCTCTTGTCACCGTCGATGCCTCACTCCCACCACTCTTTTCATCGATCTCGTACTCGCACTCTCCTTCCCCCTCGATATAGTATGCCTCTCGTACCACCTGCTAGATGCATCCCTCTCAATCTATCCTTCTCCACGTGCCTCATTTGCTTCTAACACACCCATGCATGTATGTCGATCGATCTCCCAACATATACCTAGATCGACTTTAACTATCCTCTCCCATCGATCGACGTACCACACAAGTAATGTCTCTTCTTTCTCTAACAAAGGGCGATTGATCTTCCTATGTAGTTACGTCTGCTTACCACAGCCATATCGTCCCCCCTCATCATTCGTGCATGCCTCCTTACCCGTCTCTCACTCGCACGTGCATAGAAAACAAGCAGTCATCTCCTCTCTTATTGATATTGCGGGCGTGCCCTCCGTTTGTCTAGAAAGCCTATCCCACCATTTTTTAGAAGCAACTCCACTACCACCCCCTCCAACACTCTAGCTCTGTCTCTCTCCCAACCTTATTCCTCTCCTGCACATATGCATGGATGCCGATCGATCTCCCTTAATACATGAGGCAGATCGATCTCCTTAATACATGAGGTAGGCCTCTCTCCTCCTCCACACATATACCATCCATTGTACCTCTATAGTTAATTGGGCCTCCCTCTTCCCCCACCACACACCGATAGTCAAGCGTTGCAGGTAGGTATCCATGCCACGGAGAGAAACTGCACATGTCCCCTCTCACGTTCCAGTAGGCCAGCCACTCTATATCTTTGACGTGGGCACACACAAATTCGATGGCACTCTTTATCGATCGGACGTGCGCGCACACACACACACACACATCATCTCTCTCTTCAATTCTATGGACACCTCAAGCCGATGATACCTCCACTCTCTTCTCGTGGATCGCCCCCTCTATATATATGTTATATCCAGGACTCTATTTAACACACATTGCATATGTTACATTTTTTGATTGACCCCCCCCCCCAAAAAAAACTCTCACGAACCCACACACTATATCTCTCTAGGTTTGTATCTCTCTCACACAACCCCACGTAGGTGGTGTACGTATACAAGAAGAGAATAGGTGCACCGTGCACGTACTCACACTTCATGCCCAGCCACACCCGCGTGGGTACACGGTGGAGCTCATTTCTTTACAAAATGGCAGCCCACGTGCTAATTTGAACGCCTATACCGGTTGTTTACCTAGGGAGGTCGTGTACCACGTGTGCACGAAACAAAGTTCGACTTGCCACGTTGCCGCGTAATTTTTAAATAAACTTACAACGCTCAATGGCACGTACACAGAATATAAAACAATTTTTATGGAGAAAATGGTAGTCCGCTCCACTATATACAATGGAGCCTGCCTGCCTGGTTTGTCGCTCTTCGGAGTATCTCACACAAGGCTGCGATGGCCTCTCTCTCTCTCACCGTTGGTCACTGATCCGGCCGCATCCCGTCCGCCAGGGGAAAGGGAGTGCGGTGGCCTCTCTCTCTCACCGTTGGTCATTGATCCGGCCGCATCCCGTCCACCAAGGGAAAGGGAGGAAGTGCATAGTTTCTCCGTTCGACGGCACCGAGGAAGCACGTCCCGATTTGCGGTATATGTCGTTCTCTCTGACCAAGCTCCGGCACGACAGGGCCTACGCCACCTACTCGCTGCCGTAGTATGGGCAGATTCCGCCTGTCGGTGCTCACCTAGTTACATCCCGACGACTTTAGGTATCCCCTCCAGCCTTACTCCACTACCCATCTTCCCACGTCGCTGCATGTGGATCTTCCATAGTTCTTTGCCCAAAATGTAGCTCGTCTGGCGTACTTTCCGTATTGCAATCTCGTCCTCACACCGTTTTAGACAAACACAACTGTGTTGTTATCTTCCCTTAGGACAAGGAATATGCTTCTTTTTTGTCGTCGCATGTGTCATCAACTGTTATTGGCCAGTAATTGTTTCCTTTCTACCTCTTTTTTGCAAACAGGGCTATCCATTTCACCTCGTTGCTATTGCGACCTTTTGGTGAACTGCACAAATCACTTTTTTCTTAAGAGTGTTTTGTGCAGTTGTACTAAAATGTCACACGGGCAATGTCTCTACATTTCAGTGCGACTGCACAAAGGGAGATTGGTTTTGCTCTATCATCCTCATCCAACTCTGAGCCTAATCTTCTCTAACTAGTTAGTCTTAAGAGAGATTGCAAAGGTGACCAGCTTCTATTTGTGTGTTTATTGTTTCATCAGCAGTCCTCTATTATCGTAATCACACTTAATATCTTTGGAACAGGGACGCTCAGCTCTATTTTAGTGGAACTGCACAAAATGATCGGAATGTTGCATGCTCCAGACAGCTACTTTTTTCCCAACATGCCTTGTTGATTTAGACAGAGCTGGGGGGACATTGCTGCCAATGAAAGCATGGATCAATTGTAATTTAACACCTTCTCACAACTCTTTCTTCAGTTGTGATGTAAATATTAGCTCTGATCTGCTAATAATTCACATGCATTAGCAAGGAAGTTAGTTTTTTATTGTTTCCAAAAGAGCATCGATGGCAAGACACACGAAACAAAAGCTGAAAGCTCACACCATTGTACAATTTCATGTCGCTGGAAAATTATTTGTATAGTACGTCAATTATGTAAACAAATGATGGAAGCTTGATAACATTGCCAGAAGCCTCTTCAGCATCCGGGTCCATGTTCCATGCACAAAATTATACTCCTTCGTTCCTAAATATTTGTCTTTTTACAAATTTCAAATGGGCATATTTTAGAGTGTAGATTCACTCATTTTGCTTCGTATGTGAACTCCCTCCGTTCCTAAATACTCTATTCGTCTTTCTAGAGATTTCAACAAGTGACTACAGACGGAGCAAAATGAGTGAATCTACACTCTAAAATATGTCTATATACATATGTATGTAGAAGTCCATTTGAATCTCTAAAAAGACAAATATTTGAGTAGTCACTCGTTGAAATCTCTATAAAGACAAATACTCCGGAGTATATTTAAGAACCGAGGGGGTAGTGCACAACCGCATGGGAGACTTAGCCCAGTCGTTGCACTGCATTAATAGTGAGTAATGAGCAGTCAAATCATAAGCCCCACCTTTCCCACTGTAAGTTGCTCCGAAGAAGCAACCATCAATACGCTCTTCTTTGAATCCGCTCATACTACTCCATCCGTCACCGTTAGTTTATAGAGCGCGCCTCAAAAAATAGAAACAAATCTGTGGGACCAAGGCGACTAGTGATCGGCCTGAAATATAGCATTGGTAGTTATAGCACGGCATCTATTACTAGAGGGAATAATGCGTACACACATGCATGCAGTGCTTCCACCCCGGGTACACACATGCATGCACTTACTCCACTCCATAGTAGTACTCCCTCCTTTCTTGTTTATAGTGCTCAATTAAAAAATCTCACCAATCAAGGTAGATGGCGAGTGGTGGAATACTTTTTGTAGTTTTGCAAAAGCACCTAATTAATGCTCTTGTTTTCCTCAAAAAAATATGTTTAACAATGCATTAATTGCAATGCATGCATGCATAAACTGCATGCATTGGTCAATTTTCTCTTAATACTTGCATGTAATGATTTAATGCACCTTGGAATCTGAACATGTGATGGAAAACAACCAAATTGAGCCTTATAAAATGGAAAAACTAAAATTTTGAGATAAGCCCTATAAACCGGAAAGGAGGGAGTACATCAAGAGAAAATTGTGGACTTGATTGCAGTTACCACGCCCTAATTAATTGAGCATTAAACCAAACGCGTCTAAAGTCTCTCTGGTGGTGGAAATGCATTGAGAGAAATGCATCATAATGAAGCGCGCCCTGTAAACTGTGATGGAGGGAGGAGTAGTATGAAGGTGCAAAACCAAGTACGCGTATGGCCAGTCGGTCAACGCACCTCCTCTTGGCATATCACTGACATGTGGGACAGGAGTGGGAGAAAACCGATCTCAATTGACGGTAAAGAGCCAACCCCCCATTCCTTGGGAGAGACGAGGAGCGAGAACACATAGACGGGCTCGCACAGAGGCCAAGATATATTGGAGCATGGTTGGTTGATAGATATCATCATTACATGTTGGGCTGTCGTTTTCCGCCCTTCTTCGGTATAAATGTGTACTTTATCAGAGATAAAAAATAAGAGTACAGACGCTCCACCATGCGGTTCTAGTAGTAGTACTACTCGTACTACTGCACTTGGCTCTTCGCCTCTTCGTGAAGTCGAACAATGATGGTACTCCGCATGTTGGGTACTATAGTGTATGCCTCTAACAATCTGACACCGAATGGACTGATGCATGTCCACCGAGGGTAGGTTGCATTAGTCAAAAAGACGTAAGCGAGCTTCACCTTGTCCTGCAAGCTTCTCCTCGTTCTGCAAGTTGACGGGACACACCAAAAAGTAGTGCTAGTCCATACTCCCTCCTATCTGGTTAATATGGCTTAATCTGTTTTGCGGGTAAATGAGAGAGCTTTATTCATATATAAGCATTCTTAGGACGGTCAGCCAAGACACTGGTCACTAGGAAGCGAGGTACCCCGCGAAAAAAGAAGTAGGAAGCGAGGTGTTTCATCAAGCCAGCTCTCGGCCACATTCAAAGTGCAGCAAGCACGGTTCGCACGAAGATGCGCCACAAGGTTTGCTAACCTGTTTACATGCTGAATAACGAAAAAAGAGGAAATATTACCGAGCAATCCTATTTGTAATAGGATATGAGACATAATTAAGCGAGAATTGTGGCGAGTGTTCCATGCAATCAACTTCCATTATCACATGCGAGAACCCTCGAAGAGAACCAAATGTGTTGAAGATTGCTTTATCACATTTTAAAATCATAATAAGAGTGCAGACGCTCCTCCATCCGGTTCCTAGTACTAGTATAGTACAAACCTCTATAGACTATAGTAGTAGTACTAGTACTACTAGTAAACTTTGTGCTTGGCTATTCGCCTATTCGGGAAGTCGAACAATAATAGTACTAGTAGTATAGTGTTTGCTTCTGGCAATATGACACCGAATTAACTGTTGCACATCCACTGCCTGAGCGAGGGAGAGCTTGCATTAGTCAATAGTTTCTCCTTGTCCTGCGAGCCACCGCGCGCAAGCTTCTCCCGTCCTGCAACCTTCTCCTCGTTTGGCAAGTTGACAGGACACAGCAAAGTAATGCTAGTCCATACTGCCTCCTCTCTGGTTAATATGGCTTAATTTCAAACGAGATAAATATATTGTCTGTCACTGTATATTTGTAAAAATACGGTTAGTGGACTTCATAATATGCTCATTGCGCTCAATATATATATTTTTTGGTGTTTATACGGTCACTAGCTCACCCTGACTGAGTATGTGTGTGCATGCACGTGTAGGGTGAGCACTTCAACGTGAGCATGTGTGTTCTGTCGTGTGCTCGGACATGCATGCATTAGGGCGTCCCGCGTGTTTTTGCGTCCATGTGTACGTGTGACTGTTGCATACACGTAGGGGGAGTACGTGTAGGGGCCACTAAGGAGCAGTCAAATCACATAGTAAGTTAGTCGGAAGAAGCAACCATCATTTCACTCTATGACACGTACGAAATATAAAATGGTTGATATGGAGAGAAAAAGAAAACCACTATATATACACTAGCAGGAGCCTAAGCTACAAGCCTGCTTGCTTAGGTTGCTCTCTTCACAAGCATAGGACGACGGGCCTGATCCCACAGCTGGGGGAAGGGAACAATGTTCTGCGTAGACGCGGTCGACATCGGCGTGGGAGAAAACCCATAGTCGGTGCTCTCAATAGGGGTCACCGCGGTATGGGCCGATGCCGCGTCCCAACCGCCCTTCTAGCTATAGCCCGACGTCCCAGGTAGTCCATCTTCCTTTTGGAGCCGGCTTGCTCCACTGCCGTAGCTCCATCTCCATGTCGATCTTTCTCTACTTCTACCAAGTTCTACTTGTGATGAGTTTATGTCTCATGAACTAGTGCCAATACTATTATTCTAATCACACTTCTTCAATATCTTTGCCATCAGGGATGCTCAGGTCGATTTTAGTGGAACTGCACAAAAGCATCGTATGATCCGAGGGTGCCAGCCGTCTTCCCTTTGACAGGTTCTACCTGGCCAGGAAATTAAATCTTATTTAGGGGTTAGGGTTTAAGTCGTAGTGACCCCATCAGTAGTTTTTCTTTCGTACACGCTCTCACAACTTTTGTCTTTAGTTGTGAAGTAAATATTGGCTATGATATGTGAATCATTGAGATGCATCAGCATGCATGTTAGTTTTCCTTTGTATTTGATGGAATGTTGTAACGGGGCAACCTTGGAATAGGAATGAAAATGGAGTGGAAAGTTTCCGTTTTTCCGGAGAAAAATTGGAAACGGAGAGAAACCAACGTTTCGTTTCATTGGATCGCGCCATCGAGAAAAACCAACATTTAAATCATGTATGTCGTGTTCGTGTCTCACCCTCCTCCACGGCTTGACCCCACACGATCGCTCGGCATGCCACTCACCGCAAACCGAGTATACGATAACTTTCCCGCTTGCTTGTTGATGGATCGCGCCATGGAGTACTAGCACTACTAGAAGAGATTGACGAGTTGGGGGAGGATAGCTAGCTGTAGCACGGACTCCCAAGAACTTTTTACATGCATGTTATAGCCGGCTATTGCGACCTTTGAACGCGGAGCAGTCCCGTGCACCTGGAAGCGGCGCGGGCGATGCTCTCTCGGCTGGCGCGCCGCTTCAATGTTGGCGCCAGTGAGAGGTCACGTCCGCTCTGGCCGGGCATGAATGCGGCATTGACCGTTTCGGGCGGGAAGCACATGCAGGTGATGAAGAGGGTTCGGGTTGGTCAGGACCGGCCGCGGCAGCGGTCCGGATGTCCACAAACAAGAGATGTTGTACGTTATAATGCTGTGTATATAATTAACAACATAAAATAATGTGCCAGTTGGACAAATATGATTGGAGATGGAGATGGAAATGGAATTTTACGTAAACACGGATATGCATGTCTATGTCTATGTGTGTGTGCGCGATGACTCTCGCGGCCTGGAAGCGGGGGCGTGTTTTTGATCGTGTTTTCTTTCTTGGTACGTTAAAAAATTGTCAAGCAGTTTTCGTTTCTTTTTTCCGGGAACGCGCGTATTCTATTTAAAACCACTGCTATGGAGAGATTTTTTTACTCCATTATAGCCTCTTGTTTGATAGAGTTTCTCACGTATCGCTCTCTCACCCTCTCCATATCAAAACAAGATGACACTGTCCACTCTATCAATCTCCTCACCGGTGGTCACAGATCCGGCCGAATCTCGTCCGCTGCGGGAGGTGAGGAGGTGCAGTGTTGACGTTGTCGCCGTCGGCGACAAAGGAAGCCGATGCACACAGTCCTCTCAGAGCCGGCGCTGGCGCGGACGAAGATCCTCCGTGCCCTTGTTCGCTGCCGTCGTGTGGGCAGATCCCGCCCGCCCGCCTAAACGACATCTCACCCACGGGAGGTCTAACTTCTTGTATTGGTCCAACTCCCCAGGTCGCTGCGTGCGGTTTTTCTTCTATGCGACTACTCCCCAGCTCCCCATGTATAGTAGCTAGGGTTTGTCGGCTGGTCCAACATCACCTACTAGTACTATTATAGAGGAAATGCCACTTGAAAAGTTGTCCTGATTTATGCCTCGGTGGAGGTATACATGTTGTTTCGACAAAAAGTACATGGTGGTTGTGCGGTCATTGTCCATATGGTGGTAGTACTATCACTGGTTAAAGGAAGAAATGCTTTGTTTCTCGGGTATCCTGGTTTAGTTCCCATCAAGATAATTATGATGCTTCTGCTAGTTGGTGTACTTTTCATTAATTCTTATTGACAATTGAGATGTCGTTGCTAATCTTGTAAAACAAAGTAACAACACTATATCCCTTTTTTATATTTTTGGAAACAGCGATGCGTATCTCCATACCCGGTCATGTCTTCCTCAATTTTAGTGGAACTGCACAAAATTGGATGGCCATTGTTGTTCCGCCTCACTGTCCTCTGCCACATGGTTCTTCCTTCCTCAAACTTGATTACTGAGAAGAAATAGACCACGGTGAGGATTTGTCGAACTTCATAGGTGCCTCACCCAAACTTGATGCCAAATGGATGATGCATCACCATGATGACCTATCGATGCTCATGGTTGTGCTTCATGGTTGCGTTGGTTGGTGAAGCTGATCGATTTTCAATGAAAAAGAAGCTGTCTTCCATCAGTGCTCTTTGCTTGTTACGCCCAAAGATGATATCCTTCATCAGTTCACCTTGGTTGCATTGGAGACGCAGTCGTCTTTCATGTTGGTGCAATTTTATCACACAATTGGCTATGAACCAAATGTTTCCTCGAAGAAGGATCGACATTGGTACTAAGAGCATAAGTTTTGTATTGATTTCTAAGCCTTCTCACAACTTTGTCTCCAGCTCCTCTATAATTTTATTTGTCAGCTATTAACTTTGATTTAAAAAATGGTGTGGACTAAAAACCCGGATGGACGTAGTAGCCCTCCATTTTTATTTACTCCGCATATTAGATTTGACTGAAGTCAAACTTTGTAATACTTCAAACCTTTCCGATAATTGAAATTAAAATTCTTTATTTGTACACACTCTCACACGTTTCCGATAATTTGGCGCATGTGTGGTTGTTCACTTAAGGGAGGGTAGGGTACCGCACGTGAAGGACAGGAAGTGCGACCAGGACGCGTGGGCATGGATTGTTAGTTCATCGGTAGTATTAGTAGTTTTCTTAACTGTACGTTAAATAAAGAGTCTCGTTTCGTACTTACAAAATTTAAAATGATTGTTATGGAGAGAATAAGAAAACCACTCCACTATATAGTAGTCGTATACACGAGAGTACTATATGGATGCAGCTTCATTGACTTAGTGCACCTGCCTTTGGGTTTATGATAGGTGGGCCCAAAATTTGGCTGGCTCACCTGTCATACAGCCAAAAGTAGGTGCAGTGGAGGCACCGGAGCTCAGTCTGTACTACAGTAGTATATATATTAGCTGGAGCCTCAGTGCTTGTTCGCTAGGGTTTGCACTCTCCACACTCTCGTCGCACTACATATATGTATACACGCTGGAGGCTCAGCGTTCATTTGCTAGGGTTTGCTGTATTCACAGTCCCTCACCCTCTCTTCACCAGATCTAAACAAGACTGCATTGGCCTCTTGTGTCTCTCTCCCCCCTCACAGCTGGTGAAGGAGGCGTCTGTATCCCGTCGCACCGGGAAGGGGAGGAGGTGCAGCGTTCACTCTATCGCCTTCGGCGAGGTAGGCAATCCACTATCGGCTGTGCTGTTCTCTTTCACCCAGCGCCTGTGCGGGAGGGCCACCAACCCCTTCTTCCTCGCTGCCGTACGTAGTGTGGGCAGATCCGGCCTCCCGCCGCACGCCTTTCCACATACCGACGACCCTAAGGTATAAGTTTCTTTGAAACCGTCGTTGCTCTAGCTGCATGTGGATCTTTTTCGATCTGTAGTCAAATCTAGGTCTTGGTTCAAAGAAGAAAGAAGGGTGCGGTTGACTGGAGCAAGAATCTAGGACATGGTTCAATGACGAAAGGAGGCACGGAAAGTAGTATAGACTGGCTACTTTGTTGGTTGAAAAGGGAAAAAGTGGGTAACCTAGTACACACATCTGTAAGGAACCGATCTCTTTGTTGAAAAGGGAATGAAACTGGGGGGTCGGGTAGTTTATGCAGGACTAGATTTGCTGCCCTCACATAGGAAAAAGGTTCAAAGAAAACAAATATGGGACCAACGCATATATGCTGCTTGGCTACATACTCTACATCACCCATTTATACGTGTGGACGCACATGGTGCTGGCATGTCCCATACAGCTATTTTGCTGTTGTTAATCTAAGAATGCCACCGGAAAATTGAAGCAATGCCACTATTAAAAGTAAATTTCATTTTTTAACGAATGTTGTTTTAAGAGAATGTCTCTGTTAATATGAATCAATGCAACCGTTTTAGAAATGCTACTATCCTACTTTGTTTTCCATCCAAGATAAGTTAGACGCTTCTATCTGTCACCGTTTGTTTCATCCTCCTTTATCAGCAAGTAATTGTTTCCTTTTTTGCCTCTGTTAAAACAGGGGTATCTATTCAACTTGTTGCTATTGCGACATTTTGCTTCGCTACTCGAAACACTTTGCTTGATTTCAGTGCAACTGCACAAAACGAGATTGGATTTCCCATTCGTGTTGGCACATTCGTACGTGATCTTGTGAGCATCATGACAGGTTGGTACTTGCCTTCATCCACATGATCGTGCAGTGTGTTTTGAGATGCTATGCTACTTGTATTGGTACTGTTTTAAATAAATGTTGAATTGAAGCTATTGTATTGCTCTCTTTTCCCATTAAGTAGTGAACAAAAATGGCATCAACCCAGACATGATGCTTGTTGCTTTGTTACAACAAACTCTCCATCACCCCCTTTATAAGTAGATGGGAGCACATGGTGTTGTTGCGCCCACTCTCCCCTGGAACTGTTTATGCTTTTTGTTAATCTAATGCCACTGGTAAAATTAAGCAATGCCACTCTCAGAATTAACTACTGAATCTTATTTCAAAACTGCAACACTTGTTAGGGATTGGCGAGATTACCATTTTTGTGGCCGCATGTTTCATCCTCCTTTATTAGCCAGTAATTGATTCCATTTTTGCCTCTGTTTAAACAAGGATATCTATTCAACTTGTTGCTATTGCGACATTTTGCTTCGCTACGCGAAATACTTTGCTTGATTTCAGTGCAACTGCACAAAACGAGATTGGATTTCCTATTCGTGTTGGCAGATTCGTACATTATCTTGTGAGGGTCATGACAGGTTGGTACTTGCCTTCATCCACATGATCGTGCAGTGTGTTTTGAGATGCAGTGCTACTTGTATTGGTACTATTTGAAATAAATGTTTAATTGAAGCTATTGTATTGCTCTCTTTTCCCATTAAGTAGTGAACAAAAATGGTACCAACCCAGACATGATGCTTGTTGCTTTGTTACAACAAGCTCTGCATCACCCCCTTTATAAGTAGATGGAAGCACATGGTGTTGTTGCGCCCACTCTCCCCTGGAACTGTTTATGCTTTTCGTTAATCTAATGCCGCTAGTAAAATTAAGCAATGCCACTCTCAGAATTAATTAACTACTGAATCTTAGTTCAAAACTGCAACACTTGTTAGTAATGGTACGATCCTGCTTTGTAGTTCTTTCTACATGCTTAACCAAGGTATTTTTAAGATAATGTCTCTATTAAAATGAATCAGTTGCATTGTTTTAGGAATGGTACTTTTCTGCTTTGTTGTTCTTTATACATGTTGAAACAAGGCATTGTTAAGATAACATCTCAGGCAATATGGATGAATCACACTGATGGAGAATTGCTACTCTCCTACTTTGTTTCCCGTTAAGATAAGGTAGATACGTAGATGCTTTTCTTCTGCTAGTACAAGTCATCAACCGTTATTTCTCAGTAATTGTTTCTCTTATACCTATTGTTTCTTACAGGGATATCAAAATTAAAGCTCAGTTTTATTCTGACTTCGATTTTAGTTGAACTGCACAAAAGGAGCCAATGTGTCCAAGGCAAACTGCTGCATTACTGGGTCCAGTTGGTCGTTCCACTTTGCAGAAAGAAGCAGTCACTGTTTGCACTACATTACAGAAGGAATGACCAAGAAGCTTTACAGAGTATTATTAGACGCTGGTGACATGACTAGTCTGCAGAGAGCATTGGCAATTCTACAACACGTGGAGTGCACTGGGCAAAAAGTGCCCAAACAAGTACAAGAAGCTACGACAGGACTCCACGATCATAGGCATTACATATTTTGAATGGGAAAAGCTTGTCAAAGTTTAATCATTGAACGTTAGTTTAATATATTGGAATTGGAAAACCTTGTCAAAATTTGCTCATTGATGTAAGCCAGAAGACATGCATTTGATATTTTTGAGTGGGACGCCCTTGCTATGAGCAGCGTCGATTGTTTTTTCCTATTCCTATGTTTAGTTTAGAAGTAAATAGTTACTCTGCTAAGATATTCCTGTGTTAAGAGTTTGTTCTGAATATTGTCTTTGTAATGCCAGGCCTTGTGTTTGATTGCAAAGTTGAGCTTGGAATGTTGTGGCATGCGGCATCATGAGCTGTTCACCGTGCTTCCTGAGAATAATGCTTTGCATGTCGATCTAATGCCAGTGATTTGCTTGTTAAGAAGATCATTCTCTTCTGTTGTTTCCGTTCTTAAGAAGTTCATCGTCTCATGTTTCATTCATAGCCTATACGACAAGTCGGGTAGGTTAGACGTGAAAACATATGATCTTTCGACCAACTCGTGATTGGATCGTCGTTTTCCAACCAAAACCGCTTGTAAAACTGAAAAAGCAGATGGTCTTGGGCGAAGCGCTTGGTTGGTCGATTTCGACTAGTAAAATACCGAAAGTACTTCACACACGATAAAAACGCTGAACGACTTTGCACAATTGCTAATCCAGCCGTTAGCTGTTGTTTCAGCCTTCCCCATGGATGGCATGATATTCACGTCGTGCATGTATCGTCTGGTAATGTCGTCCATATAGCAGTGCTCGTAAAATATACACTGGTCACTCAAATTACACGCGTAACCCGCCGGTTTTACTTACAGACCTCGGGCCGTCGGTTTCATTACGCTTGTATTTTACGCGTTGTTTCCGATGATGAGTAAATTACACTTGTATGTTAATACAGGTTTGAAATAAACCAGTGCTCCCAAGTGCGGCCCTACCGTTTCATGCCGTCTTAGTTTCTCGAAGGTGCTCATCGGTGTCCGATGATCCTGGCTTCCTGAATGAGCAGCGGGCGCTGTATCAGACCATCCGTAGGGCCCGCGAGGCCCTCTCCGTCGTCCTTCGAGTTGTTCGCTCGCCATGGCGCCGAGCATTGTTAACATTGTCAACGAACATGAGGATTCATGAGATGACTTTATTTTGACTGGATGACACTATGGACCCACTAGCGCCATAGTCGTACGTACGCAAGTGCCTCCTTATTATGTACAACTAAATTTTTTTGGATCCTCCTGGTTCCCTGACATCACGGTCCCACACCATTGTCAACCTATGTTGTCAATATAAATGAGAGAATTGCACAAGGTGCGGCCGACAGCTGGGACCAATCAGCTCGAGCAGTATTTGTGTTTTTGAGGCGTGAGCACTACAGAGTTTTTCTTAGTGATGATTTCGTTGTTGTTCAGAGGAGAGCAGGGTATTAACTGGACGGGCTGTGGCCCGTCTAGCCCAGGCCAGATATCCAGCCCAGATATTAATTTTTTCAAGATGAAAATGGCTAGCCCAGGTATACGTTTTTTGAGGAATACCCATGCAACGTCAACTTGTTATTCTCCGCCCCGCTGGGCTGCAAATATTTCCTAGGAGGGATGCATTAGGCTTAACTGGAAAATGGGCTTTAAAAAATAATAAATGGGATATAATTGTAAAAACTGGGTAGTAACTATAAAAAAATGCACGAAACACGAAATTAGTTTATAAAATATTATTTATGGATTTTGAAAATCTTAAATTTTCATTATTGTGCGCGCAATGTTTCATTGGATTTTTACGTAATAAAAATTTATATTTAATCTGACTAGAAATTCCGGGATAAAAATATTTCGGATTCCATCAAAATGTGGGAAATTTTATTGAATTCTGTCTTCAACGGTTGGTTGAAATTATTAATCCTTGTCCTAGCTAGAAAATGGGCTGTACTTTTAACCAACTGTAAATTGGCTGTAGTAAATTCCATCAGAATTCAAAAATGGGATGTACATTCTTACAAATCGCAAATGGGCTATAAGTTATCTGCCACACACTTGTAGGTCTACTAAGTTCACGTGTCCCCTAAAAAAAATAAGTTGACGTGTATGCAAGGCTTTGTCAACTTATTATATTCAACACACGGTTCTAGCAGCAGTGGCCGTTGGATGTCTATCCAACGGATGTCGTGCTTCTTCTTCAATCTCGGATATTCTTAGCTTTGGCCGCCCAAAAAATGATTCATCCCCCTGACATCTGGGGTGCACCGTTTCGGAGGCTAACCTATGGGCCTACTAAGTTGGCGCGTACCAAGGGCTTTGTCAACTTAGTCAATATAAACGATTCTAGCTTCAGTGACCGTACGATGTCCATCCAACGGTCGTAGTGCTTCTTAAACCTCTGGTCTTCTTGCTCCAGCCGCCCAAAGCAGCATTGGTCGTGCTGCCTGCTCCTACCTCCCGTGGATGGCTGTGCTGCCGCGGAGGCCTCACCACCCCCATACTACTCCCACCGCTAGCCAGGCCATCCCTCCACTCACCCACACCCCCTGTTATTCTTCGGCGACGGCAGCCTCACACCGCAGTCGAACCAGTGAACCCTCGTACTCCTCTCCGCGCGGGCTTCCATTGATGCGTCTTCACCGTCTCCGCGTCATCGTCGTCCACCGCCCTGGTGCTCTCGGCGCGGCATGATCAACGTGGTCAACGACCGACTTCCATCGGAAGAGTACTGTACGTGGAGAGGCTGACAGCTGGGTCCACGGCGGTCGGAAGGAAGTGCCTCCTTATTACGCGCAAAATAATTATTCCTCCACCTGACAGCAGGGACGCACTAGACAGGCCACCTTATTTCGCGAAAAAACGTTTCCCCCCTGACTGCTAGGACCCACCGGACGGGCCACCGTATTTCGCGAAAAAAACGTTCCCCATGCTGTCAGCTCGGACCCACCGGAAGTGCCTCCTTATTACGCACAAAAAAATGAATAGTCCCCCTGCTAGCTAGGACCCACCTTGGTGGGAGGCTGACTTGTGGGCCTACTAAGTTGACAGGGACGGAGGGCTTTGTCAAGTTAGTCAATATGAACCATTCTAGCTTCAGTGACCGTACGATGTCCGTCCAACGGCCGTAGTGCTTCCTCAACCTCTGGTCTTCTTGC
This sequence comes from Triticum dicoccoides, assembly GCF_002162155.2. Lineage (NCBI taxonomy): Eukaryota > Viridiplantae > Streptophyta > Magnoliopsida > Poales > Poaceae > Triticum > Triticum dicoccoides. The sequence continues at coordinate 339,876,873 of NC_041391.1, read as the reverse complement.
TCCAGCCGCCCAAAGCAGCGCCGGTCATGTCGCATGCTCCTGCCTCCCGTGGCTGGTTGTGCTGCTGCGGAGGCCTCACCGCCCCTACTATTCCCACCGCTGGCCAAGCCCTGCGGCGACAGCAGCCTCACACCGCAGCCGAACCAGTGAACCCTCGTACTCCTCTCCGCGCGGGCTTCCACTTCCGCGTCTTCCCCGGCTCCGCTTCGTCTCCTTCCTAGGCCTCACCATCGTCCACCGCCCTTGTGCTCTTGGCACGGCATGGTCAACATGGTCAAGGAACGACTTCCATCGGACGTGGACTATACGTGGAGAGGCTGACATCTGGGTCCACGGCCGCAGCAAGGAAGTGCCTCCTTATTACACGGAAAATAATGATACCTCCACCTGACAGCAGGGACCCACCGGACGGGCCACTGTATTTCGTGGAAAAATGTTTCCCCCTAACTGCTGGGACACACCAACTACATCTTCGCATGAAAGGAAGTGCATCTGGGCAAACAAAAACGATTCCCCCCCCTGACTGCTAGGACCCCCAGCTACATCTTCGCACGCAAGGAAGTGCCTGACAATCGGGACCCACCTGGTCAAAGCGTGCGTAGCGTTATCATTCTGGTCGCGAATGTGTACGTACATACAGGTGGATGTAGAGGAGCCCACGTGTCATAGTAGAGGCATGCATGTAGCATGTACACATACGTACAGCGGCCAGTGTGCAAGAAAGAAAATATGGCCACGTATGTGTACATACGGGCGGGGTCTCAAACTCCTACTCGCGCATACGTATAGCCAGGGCTCGTCTACTTGCTGGGTCGGAACAGAGAAACTGCATCATCGTCGTGTTCATGGGGAGGCAACCGAATGGGTCGTGTTCATCGGGAGGCAACAGAATGCATTGTGTTCATCGGGACGCAACGGAACGCATGGGAGCCAACCGGCTTGGATGAAACATGCGATAGAAACGAGGCCTGTCGTACCGCAGAACGAAAGAAACGGCCTTGTGTTCGACCGTCCACGTTCAAAAAGGGATCATGTTCATCGGGAGGGGTCTGGCGTACCGCAAAACGGAGGAAACGGACCTCCTACGGTCGAAACGGGGGTCCTGTTGATCGGGAGGGGTGTGGCGTACCGGAAAACGGACAAAACGGACTAGTGTTGGAGCGCTACGGTCGAAACGGGGGTCATGTTCATCAGGAGGGTGTGGCGTACCGCCAAACGGGACTCCATGAGATACTGTTCATCTCCACCGTCGACCTCCTCCAGCCTCCACGGGCTACTGTTCATCCACTGTCGACGTCCTCCAGCCTCCACGGGCTCCTGTTCATCCAGCCTCCACCGCGCGCTACTCCGCCGGCTACTGTTCAACCACCCTTGCCACGGGCTCCTGTTCAACCACCCCTCCACGGGCTGCTGTTCATGCACCCCTCCACCATCTACTGTTCATCCAGCCCTCCACGGGGTCGTCCTGTTCATCCAGCACTCCACGGGGTCCTGTTCATCCAGCCCCAACCGGCTCGATCGATCGGGGTCCTGTTCATCCAGAGGCAACGCCACGGGGTCCTGTTCATCCATCCCC